>NC_046662.1:52782782-52791640 GCF_010883055.1 Belonocnema kinseyi | reverse complement strand
AAAATAAACACACAAGAAAAGATGTATATGTGTGTATATATATATATATATATATATAAATAGATGTATATATAAGTCTTTGGTTACGGTCTGAGAAGACGGCCAGATACTAACTTCCATATATCACAACGCTGCTGAAGGCTGGTGACCTTCTCAGCATAAAAACAAAAACACAAACCCAAGGCGATTCTCTCGGTTCCAGTTCTACTTCCCCCTCTCTCCCAACCCTCCCTGATTAACTGAAGTTTTTGGTGGGACTGACGTTAGAACTACAATCTCCACCATATGACGATTTGATACTTAACTTTCATATGATTTCGCCTCAGAAAATAAACTTATTGCATAAAGGTGTTAGTTGGGCGTATAATCTAAACAATGAATAATACAAACTACAAAATAGCCTCGGAAAGGACTGGAACTTTTAATGACAAAAGGCATGCACACGGAAAATCTAAAGGTCATGTTTCAGGCGACGAATGGAGACTGGGTGTTTGGAATGCTAGGGGAGTAAATGATCTCAAGGTAAAAGAATTGCGTGAAACTATGGACGTGAAGAAACTAGATATTTTATGCGTGCCCGAAACAAAGAAAAAGGGATGCGAAACTAAAGACATAAAAAACGGCATGTTGAAAGGCGGATTTGAAATATGTTCAGGAGTAGACTGTGAATCACATGGTAAACAAGGTGTAGGTCTCTTTTTGAATGAAAGAGCAAAGCAGCATCTCGGAGACCATGGCTTCGTGTCTCCCAGACTGCTGTGGGCTAGAATGAAAGTAGGAATCAGAAGACTATTTATTATAGGATGCTACGCGCCGGTTGATAGTGATCCTAGAGAAGTAAAATACGCCTTCTGGGAGACTTTCAATGACACAATGAACATCTGCGAACATGGGGAAAGAATAATTCTACTAGGAGACATGAACGGTCGGGGTTGGAGAAAAAAGAGACCCAAGAAAGCAAAACAAACGCGAATCAAAATTGAGAACCTACAGAAACCGGATGTGCGAATAGATTTCCAGAATAAGATAATCGAAAGCATAGATAGGGCAACATGGGAGGACCGTATAAAAAACAAAGATTTAGAGGGCGCCTGGACAATGCTACGGGATATCCTTGTTAGAAGCGCGATGGAAGTGTGTGGTACCGCAGTTGTAGGAAGAATGTCTGGTGATGCGTGGTGGAATGATGAAATTCAGGCTGCTCAAAAAGCAAAAAGAGAAGCGTACAAGAGAACTTTGAACATCCCAGGTCTTAGCAATCAGGAAATAAGTAGACGTAGAAATGATTATAGACGAAAAAACAGGATACATAAACGATTAGTTAAAGAAAGTAAAGATACAATTAGAGCAGAAGAAGAGATAAAAATACAAAACGACTTTGAAGGAAGCAGAAGACTACCTTATAAAAAATGAAAGGAAACAAAAGTACAGAAATTGTCAACATGAGAAATAGTAGGGGGGAAATGGTATATGATGCAGATGGAATACTAGAGGCTTTCAGAGACTATTTTAGGAGACAATTCGGAGATGAAGCTGTAGGACACCACAACTGCGATGTTGAAAACGATGCGTTGGAAATCTCAATTGAAAAAGTCTGTGTAACTGAGGTTAGGAATATAATTAAGAACTTGAAAAACGGTAAGGCTGCCGGGGTAGACGGTATTAATTCTGAAACGCTTAAACACGGTGGCGAGTAAATACCACGTAGAGTTTGCGAATTGATAAATTTATGTTTCCGAGATGGGAGACGTCCCAAACGATTGGAAAGAAGCGATTATAGTACCAATATAAAAGAGAAAAGTAGATAAAAGCGAGTGCAATAATTACAGAGGGACTAGCTTATTAAGCACCGTAAGTATAATATGTTCAAAAATATTTATTCGTAGGGTAATGAAAATAACAGAAACAAATATTTGGGAAGTCCAAAGTGGGTTTATGCCAGGAAGGTCATGTACGAATCAAATATTTAGCTTAAGGCAAATAACAGAAAAAAGTTTGAGAGTAGGAAAAAAAGTTGTCTGTGAATTTGTTGACCTAGAAAAAGCTTTTGACAAGGTAGGTAGAAGTATACTTTGGGAAGTTCTGAAAGAGTATGGAGTCAATGGATGCATCCTACAAGCTATAAAAACAATACATACAGGTATCAAAGCGAGTGTAAGAGTGAATGGGAAACCGAGTGACTGTTTCGATATTATTTAAGGAGTTGGACAAGGATGCGTTATGTCTTCATGGTTATTTATATTATTTATGGACAAGTGTTTAGGAATGGATCTCTTCGACGAAGAGGGTGTGGATCTCGAAACAGTAAGTGTACAAGGGTTAGCGTTCGCAGATGATAAGGTTGTTATGGCAGAGTCTATCGAAGACCTACACAGAATGTTGAATAAACTAGATGCAAACATGAAGAGCATGGGCCTCAAAATTACCGCAAATAAAACAGAAACTATGGTTTTCGAAGGAAAGAGTGAGAAAACGCTATGCAATATTTTAATAAATGATGAGAGAATTGAACAAATTGATAAGTTCGTATACCTTGGTAGCTTATTTACTAGGGACGGGAATATAGATGAGGAATTAGATAGACGAATAAATGAAGGTAAGAAGGTTATTGGTAGAGCAGGTCCCCTTATAAGAAATAAAAAAATATAAAATAAAGCTAAAATAGCAATACATAATTCTATATTTGTACCGACTGTACTATACGGTAAGAGACATGGACTTATCAAGAAAAAGATAAGAGTAAAATTAACGCAATTGACATGAGATTCATGCGCATAATAAGCGGGAAATCCCTAATGGACAAAGTAAGTAACGAGATAATTCTAAAAGAATGTGGTGCAGAAGAGACGTTAGTAGACACATGGGAAAGAAATCGGTTAAGATTGTTCGGACATGTTGAGAGAATGCCAAATGAACGACTAACAAAACAAGTGTATCAAGGTAAAGTAAATGGCAATGTGCCCAGAGGTAGACCGCGGAAAGAATGGTTAGAATGTGTGAATGAGACCCTACTTAGAAGAGACATAAGAAGTCACAGAAACACGAGAGCCTGCATGAAAAAATACATGGACATAAAAGAAGCTAGAGAAGTATGCCGGGACAGGAAAGTATGGCGGCAAATAGTTAATAAAAAGAGTGTCAGTAGAGTGAATGATGCCTGAAACAAAGACCTTGGCTATTAATGGACCGAAGTGGGGAACCTTACATAACGACTTCGTGAGGTTCTTCGCTTGGGGTGATTGCTAGAGAAATTGATCAGCAACCTGGGTCGGAGCAGTGTTGCGGAACGAACGTGTTATTTACCTAAATAGCACGATAATTCTAAATCAATCTGAAAAATCTCTATCCCTTCCACACGCTACTCCTTTCCACTGCCGAGTGGGTCACGCCTACCCCGAAAGGGAAATGGCTTAATGGTGTAATAATAATAATAATAATAATAATTTAAAGAGAATACATCATCGAATTGGATTTCACTGAGTAAATCCAATGAATAAATTGTTGTGATGGGATCTGTTATCTTTGCAGGAAAGATACAAAATTGGGGGGATAATTTTTCTCTTGCGGAGGGCTCCGCCTCTCGAAACCCTCTCCCACGATAGCCCTACCTTCGGACCTCGTTGGGACTTTGCTCCACCACGCACATTTCTTCAAGTCAATATATCTTGTGTTTTGCAAAGTATTCTATAAAGAAAAATCTGTTTCGGCTATCTACGCCTCTCCTCGGGTTCAAAAAGTGATATTTTATTCGTATTCTATTGCTAATTGTGAAGAAAAATATTAAGTATAAACTCGATTTAGTAACAGGATTCTAAATCAAATTTATAAAATAGCATGTTGCATTATAAGGGATGAAACACAGGGATTGCAACAAGTGTAAAGTTTGCTGCCTGAGTAAAACGGGGACTGCATTCACATGTGTTGCAATTTTGCGAGGGGCGGGTCACTCAGAAATCGGGAAGTGAGAATAATCATGACTTTTACCGGAATAACGAAGATTTCGTTGAAATTATTTCTATTCTAATCAGTAGGCACACGACTGCCGCAAGTCTTATTTCAATGAATTTTACTCTTATTAGAAACCTCTTTCTATAAAAAAAGCATTTATTGAAGCTCATTGAAAATTTGTATTATTTACTGAAAGTAACGACAGGAAGGTGAGGTTTTTCAGTTTGATCAAATTTTGACGTTAAAAATCTAATTTGAGCTTATGTGCCCTATCATATTCGTAATTAAGGTGTTAAAATATACAGGGTGTCTAAAAAGCCCCGGTACGGTTGGATATTTTCTCAGGTAAAATATTTTTCAAAAAAGTAAAGGTCATTCCTAAAGTAAATTTCCACAAGAAATTTAATGGTGACCCTCATTCTGACCTTGAATTTGACATTCATGGGTTTTTGAAGGTCAACTTTGTTTTTTTAATTGGAACCTCCTTTTTTACATCTGCGATCGATAGAGCGAAAAATTCTACGTTGAGGTACGTTACCAAGTCATATACCAATTGTAATGTTCAAGGTCATTTATAAGTTATGTGAAATTAACAAAGTTTTCCAAGAGGTGAGTGTAATTTCTGAAGTAAATTTCAACGAGGAAATCAATGGTGACCTTCATTTTGACTTTGAAGTTGACCTTTATGGCTTTTTGAAGGGCAACTTTGTTCTTTTAACGTAAAAAACCTCCTTTTTTGCATCTGCAATCGATGTAGCGGAAAATTCTACGTTCACGTATGTACCTAAGTCAAAGGTCAATTGTAACGTTCAAGGTCATTTAGAGGTTATATGAAATTAAGAAAGTTTTCCAAGAAGTCAGTGTAATTCCTGAAGTAAATTTCAACGAGAAATTCATTGGTGAGCTTTGTATTGATCTTGGTTACAGCGTTTTGAATATTGTAAAATCATAAGGAAATTTTTCATTAATAGTTCCAGATGTTCTGGTGAGAGTTCTCTTACTCCCCGAAGAGTTATACAGTCCTATACCGTTTTTCGGTATCTCAGTCAATACCTAAGGCGATACCAGAAGTCCTATACCGTTTTTCTATACGAATATTACGAACCGAAACTAAATTTACGTATTACGAGTACATACTTACTATCTTTCGTTAAAAGATTATTATGACGCAAGCGAAACTTTCGGAACGAGAGAGGGTATTTGTATTAATGATGCGTAGTTGGGGAGATCGAGTTCGATCTTATGATCAAGTTCGTTTGCTTTTTAATCGCACTTTTCGTAATGGAGAAGGGTTAAATCCTGTCTCAAAATCAACAATTGAAAGAACTGTAAGGGGCTTTATGAATCATGGATCTATCAAGGAACTTTAGAGAACTGGTCGGCCAAAATCTGAAGGATCTGAGGACATCCAGATGGACATAGCCCAAGCATTTGTTAAAAACACACACCCTAGTTTACGTCGAGCTAGTGATGAGCGTGACGTTGCACCTGAGACAGTGCCAAATATTTTAAAAAGCATTAATTTCCATCCTTACGAAGTTTATCTGGTACAAGAGCAACAATGCAGACGATCCTGATCGTCGGGTTAAATTTTGTGAAATTATGATGGACAGAATTCTTAGAGATCCTATTTTCTTGTATATTACAGTATTTTCAAATGAATCTACCTTCACTTTGAAAGGTGAAGTTAACAGGCAAAATTGTGGATATTGGTTCGACACAAATCCTGATTGGATGTTGGAGAGTCACACATAATATCCACAAAAGATTAATGTTTGGGCCGGTATCTTGAATGATACATTGATAGGTCCTTTCTTTATTGATGGTAATCTCAATGCCCGTGCATATGAAGAGCTTCTCAGAAACCAAATTGTACCAAGAATAAGGGAGATTATAGGCGATAGTTTTCAAAATATTTGGTTCCAGCAGGACGGAGCAGCGGCTCATTACGGTAGGGAGGTTCGAGCATATTTGGATACTCAGTTCCCTCAAAGGTGGACTGAAAGAAGGGGTGAAATCGAGTTTCCTGTTAGATCTCCTGATTTGACGAGTCTCGACTATTTTCTTTGGGGTTATTTAAAGAGAAAAGTATACTCAACGCAACCGCAAAGCTTAGGCGAAGTGCAGAATCGGATTCTGCAACCGGATACTTTGTTTGATAGGGAAATGATTCGTAATGCTGCAACTCATTTTGACAATTGCATAGCTGTTTTTCAAGAAGCTCAAGGTTTTCAGTTCGAACATCTTCACTGAAGCGTGAGAGGCAAGGGAACTCACGCTAATCAAGTACCACAAAGGGAACAGAATTTACTACGTCCACGTCCTTGAAGATCAACACCAAGATCAATACAGACATCACTAATTAATTTCTCGTTGAACTTTACTTCAGGAATTGCACTGACCTCTTGGAAAATTTTGCTAATTTCAAATAACCTCTAACTGACCTTGAACGTTACAATTGAACTATGACTTGGGTACGTACCTGAACGTAGAATTTTCCGCTCCATCGAATGCAGATGTAAAAAAGGGTGTTTTCATTTAAAAAACAAAGTTGACCATCAAAAATTCATGAAGGTCATCTTCCAGGTCGAAATGAAGGTTTAGGACCACTAATTTTGTTACTTTAAAGAAACATCAGTCAAAGCCTACTGTAGGTAGGTTTTGTTTTTAATTTTTTTCGGAATTTTGTTTCATTTAATAAGGCCAATGTCCCAGTAATCGTGACAAGACTGACTCGCTGGCGTAAGTTTGGGCATGCTGATCAGACTAATCATTTAAAGTGACATCAAGAAGTGAGAGAAAAACTGTTTCTCTAATTTCTGTACGAAACAATGCTTTCTGACATGTATTCACACATATCTGGCATTTTGAGATTGGCCAATAATTCTTTGGCAACAATAGAAATATCGCAACTATCTTGAAAAGATTAATGATCAATTTGTAGATCTGAACAATCTGTTTGTTCTCTAAAAGAAACGTATTTTTCTGATGGAGAGACAGTTTTATCGTAATCATTTGCCAAGAAATCGCGAAAATTGCTTCTTTTGCTCCTGAGTTGTGATATGCTATTAACAATAACTGTTTTTAATATCTTTAAAACTTTTTTATATCTTACATTTTTTTTCTAATTGTCTTATAATCCCTACCGATAGAAATCTCTGAGGATATACTTTAATTTTGGTAAGAATACATGATTTGCAGATACAATGGAAAGCAACAACTCAAGCTTACTTGATTTTTTACGCCCTTTTCCAAAAAAAAAACAGATTTAACTATTGCTCTCTTCTAGAGACCTTTTTCCGACAGAACCGAGAGCACCCTGAACGGGAGAATTTTGAAGTTTCACCGCTTCAAAATTGGGTTTAACGATTAATTACTTTGATTATAACAATTAGACATTTCAAAGAGTTTAAAAATTCTTGGCAATGCTTTGGGCAAAAACGATTCAGAAACTTTTTTTAAATAACACAATTTAAACTTTTCCTAAGCAATTGCATTCGGTTTTAAGTGCTTCTTCAATTTTAAAAAGAAAGTTCAAAATTGAAATATGAAACGGAAGGTCATCAGGTCAAAATTCAAACCTAAAAGCATCGACCAATGACGATTGCTGAGTAAAATAAATGTTGTCGGTTAATAGATTCGAATCTAAAATTATCAATATAGGCGTTATCAAGTGCACCATCTCACCAATCGCGAGGGGTAAAACTGTGCTGCCAGTCCAATCTGCTAGCATGTTCTACTTTATTCTTCATTTCACATACCTTACACATTAGGCTGTCCGCGTTGATTGAACTCTGTAATCAGTTAAAAACCAATTATTTATGTTTTTAAATATTTATCTGAAGAAACCAAGAACAAAATTGCGCTTTTGATTTTCGAAATCCTCGTCATTTCATTTTGCAAAATTGCTATCTTGCATTTTCAGTGACAACAAAAGTGAGAAATTTGTCCAAAAAGAGTAACACATCCTAACACATCTCACTTAAGTTTTCAAATAATACCTCTATATTATAAAATGATTTCGCAGCTGCCACTTTAGGAATCGAGAACCCCCCGTAATTGCTTGCTACATTCACATATTTTGGCCTGAAGGGCCTCCCTGAAGACCCAACCGACCTCCGTAAATGCTTACTGCCGCCTTAAAAACTGCCGGACCGACTTTCCTAATGCTTGTTTTCTTTTTAACTGCCCGCCCAACCTCGTTACCTACTAGCCATCCTTAAATAGATAAAACTATTTAAATTTATACGCATTTTTCTTTAAATTTCTTTGTTTATTTATTTTGCGTTTTTATAATTGTACCAGAACCTGTAAAATAACTGCGTTCCAAATAGTGAACTTCCAACTGTAAAAGTAAAAGCGCCACATTAAATTTAGTGCTTTTACAAAATTTTGGGAAAGAACCTTCCTGAAAGTAGGAAATAATTGAGTGAAATTATTTGTTATTTTCAGAGACGAGAATTCCCACAACTTTGTAAAACCCATATATTAAAAGTGATGTTTTTAATCTTGTAGTTGAAAGTTCACAATTTTGAATGCAGTTATTTCACAGGTGTCGGTACAATTACAAAAACGCAGTGGATGCTAACAACAATTTTTGTACAGTGTCCTTTTTTTATATTTGTTGATACTTACATATGAAACTAACACCCCTTCTGTTATGAATATGAAATGCTTGTGGGGGTCTCCAAGAGCCCATAGCTTTTTCCCCATTTCGCTATTGTGATGAGTGATTATAAATATTAGGCCTTTTTTATCAGTTTTTAACCTCTGCCGATAGTTTGCGGAAGTTAGGAAATTCGGCTGTTACAAACATACCAGGTGTATACATATGAAACCGGTATTGCCATTTAGCGGCCAGTAGGCACACTTGTAGGCACTGTCGGAACTTACCATTTGTGCTAATTGGC
>NC_046662.1:52769161-52782682 GCF_010883055.1 Belonocnema kinseyi | reverse complement strand
AGGGCGCATACTTTGAATAAAATATTTGTTATCATTCTCTTGAAATAAATGTGTTTTTTTCTTGAAAAAATACCGGTTTCATATGTATACACCTGGTACTACGCTGATCTTTGAGCAATTGTGAAAATAGTTGTTGAATTGATCACAGCAGTTTTGGATTGCCAGCATTTCTCCACTTTTACTGACCCGCTTCACCCCCATGAAGGGAACCCTGTATCCAAATTTTTCGGGAGAGGGTCCTTTTTAGAGAAACATGCAAAAAGTTTGTTCATTAATTCTTATTTGGGGGCCGGAAAGTAAAATTTTATACATTAATTCTGATTTGGGGGCCTCCGGATCTTGGGAGCCCCGTAACATTGACACGGCTGATACAGCAGTAGCTATGCCCTTGCAGCAGACTACAGACAGGCAATAGAGCTTCGCGGAAAAAAAGTTTTTCTGGCTCGGAAGGGGTCTTTAAACGGGGAGACTAGATGAAAACCGATCAAGTCAAATTTTGCATAAACCTTCTCATTGGAATAAGAATGTACAAAATGAGCTTTTAACCAGAAATATTTAGACAATATATAATAATAATAAAAAATTTTTCTGACCAGCCATATAGGTGCCTTCATGTACCCATGAGATATTAGAAGAAGGTAGAAGTAGGACCTAAATTATATTTGAGATCAGTCACAGGATTGCCTTACTACCTTTTCACCTAGAAGACATTAGTAAGAACTAATTATGTGCCTTAATAATTCCTTTGAACCTTGCTTCGACTGGGCGTGTTTTAATGCTAAAATAAAAGCTAAAAATAGCCTAAACCAGAGTAAAAGGTCAGGGTTCGCGTTAAATGATTTTAAAAATTTCAATTAAGATAAAGAAGCCTGTAGCTCACTGCTAATTTCTAAAAAAATGCTGTATGAGAAAGCCTTTTATGGGACTCCTGCATCTGCCAGAGGGACGTCGGAATTTTGGAAAGCAGTTAACTTCTTTAGGCCTAATCTTGCTCAGAGTAGTTATATGGATATTCAATCATGGCAAGCTTTTGCGAATACCATGTACCCATCTAAACTGAACCTTGATATTTCTTAGGGTGTAAATAGGCATCTTCTTCTGGATGCCACGATCTGGAAAGAGGAAATCAAGACTGCTATCCGCAAATGTAAAAAGGGGAAAGCCCTGGACACGATGGTGTCTCAGCCGAGTTTTAACAAGCTGTACCCGAATTAGATCTAGCATATCTTTAGTGTATCCAGAAGGATCTCGAAGACTGAGGAGGTTCACTCTTCCTGGGCATCTTTCCTCACGTGCAAGCTATTGAAGAAGGGTGATAAAGAGGATCTGGACTCTTGCACAGATATTGAGCTCCTGAATGCTATTGCAAAAGTATTTACACGAATCATCCTGGATAGACTTGTTGATTGGCCAAATACAGCGAAGTGTATACCCGAATTTCAGGCAGGTTTCAGGGCTTTCAGAGGCTGTATGGACCATATATTATATTTGTTCTAAATTCTGTAATTTAGATTCATCTTCTAAGTCCTGTTCTTTTATTTTGTTGAATAGAGACTTGAAGATTTTTTTTTGAAGACAGAAGCGCTATACAACACCTTCACGCTGCAGAGACTTACACAAACCTGGGCGTGCCATAGAGCCGCATTCAGAATGTGACATCTATAAAGAATATTCTCCGAAGCAGATACAAACGTCTCCTTCAGCAGATTTGGACTTCCGAACCGTCGGCGAGGAAAAAAGTATCTGCAACGAACATGCTTGCCGACCCGGTAGTACTCTATTCATTTGAAGTGGTTCAATGGACAAAAAAGGAGCTCAGATCCCTTGATATCGGGACACGGAAGGTTATGAAGATGAACAAAAGCATGCATCTTAAGTCTTCTGTTATTCGACTCTATATCTCACGCCGTCAAGGTGGTCGCGGAATACTGAATCTTGAATATCTTCACGACGGGATTATTATAGGTACAGCACATAGAGCTGCAAGTGGAAGAGACCCTCTTCTTAAAGTGGGGAGGAAGCACGAGAAAGTGGGCAAAGAAGCGTTTCTGTACAAAGCGGCCGAGGAGCCTGCTGAAACTTCAGTATTTGGGGTGAGCAAAATGCATCAAATCTTATCTATCTCGAGTACTCACTTCTGAAAGCCCGGATTAAGAAAGCACAACAGAAAAACTTTCATGAACAGCTCCTCAATAAAAGCATGCACGGTATCTTCCACAGAAATGTGGAGGATCAGTCAATGCCGTGTGCGCTATCTTTTGCTTTCCTTAAATCACTCGGATTAAAGTCTGGCAAAGAGGGTTTCATTTTGGCATGCCAAGACAGTGTCGTTTCCACCTTAACATGCCGTCAGCACATTTTGAGCCAAGACATTTTTGATGATAGCTGCAGGACGTGACATGCATACCTCGAGCATTTAGCTCACATAATATCTAGTTGTTCAACTCATGTGGGAACGACCTACATCCAAAAGCACCATGCGGCAATAAGAGTACTTAATTACCATCTTTGTCACTCTTACGGCATTAACCTTAATATTGATACTATGAATGCTCCAAGGGAAAATGAGAAGTGCCGCATATGCTGAAACTTTATATTCTAGACAATTGTTTCTCTTGCCAACTTGAGGCCTGAAATGGTTCTTCTTGACTTCGAGAGGCGAACCATGTTAATAGCCTGAGATGCATCCCTGCGTGTGAACAATATGCGAAGGCACTAATGGGAAAAATGCAAAAGGCGGTCGTCCTTGGTTCACTCCGTGTCCTCAGGGTCCACGAGGCTTTTGCTGGATCGTCGTATCGATTCCGTTACAGACTGTAATCATGTATCTCATGGTTCTGAGACGTGGTTGTGGCTAAAATTTCACCGTGATTTCACTAAGAGCGATTGCAGTTTTTCAGATTAGCACCCGCTCCCGGCGAAATCCTGCGGTTTTCCTTATGAGAAACTTTTAAATATAATATATGTGGCATTCCATACAATATTTGCCACAAAAAATTTTTTTCACACATCATATTTTTTGTCTTGTCTAACACTTAGTAATATACAATACGAATTTTGTATTTAAATATAACGAGCAAATTTTTAGCGGAAATTAGAAAAAAATTATATTCATTAAGAAAGATCTTTTTTCAATTGCTCATACTGCATTATATAACAAAGATATGGAAATGCATACTTAAGATAAGACAGCAGGGTGTAGTTTTGAACAAAATATTACGGTTTATCTTTATTTGACAATCACTATTTAGAGTTCTATGTTTTTCTTTTTCTCTGTAGACAAAAATCGCAATTCTTATTTAATTTTAATGCTGTAGTGCTTATTTTATTCCTTAAAAGATTTTTTTCAAATCTCATTGGTACATTTTTATCAGAAAAATTTCATTTATGAAAACCTATTGCAATTTTTACCTAAAGTGAGAGAGTAAAACATTAAATCCTTAACACTTTTGTTAAATAAACAATGAAAAAAGTGAAATATTTATTTTAAAATTTCACCTCAAGTTCTTTGCCAAATCTTGTCATAATTAACAATAAAATATTTTCCTCAATTTTATAAATCATTTTTAATAACGTTTATTTTTTAGTTTGAAAGAACTTTAGACCACGTTCAATTTAATAACAGTTATAATGATTATTTCCTTTTCTTCTTACATCTCAGGCTAAAATCCATTAAAATAGTTACGCCGAATAGGAAAATTTTAAACAGAAGTAATTAAAATGAATTAAGCTTGTTTACACGTTATTTTAATTCCGCTCCTTTTTTTTTAAATTATCAAGAATCTAAATTTAAAAAAAATTAAATTTTTTGAAAGTTTCAAATTAACTTTAAATTGTTTAAATAATTCTGAATATTTCTTGAACATAATAAAATTAAATTGTAATTTCCTAATTTTCTTCTACAATCTCTTTTTTCAAATAAAAAAATCATTTGAAATTTAATCAGGAATATTTAAAAAATATCATTGTTCTCTTAAAACCTTTAAAAATTCTTAAAAGGCTTCTACTTTTTTGTTTGAAATCTTCAAAAATGTACATTTTATTGAAAAATTTGCTGAATTTTCTGAAGATTTCAATCATTTTCGATTTCCCAAAAATCTTATTGTCTGTGTGGTAGCAAGATTATTTTTTTTCAAATTATAAAATTTAAAACAGTCAATATCAAATTATAAAAATTAACAAAACTTCATCACCAGAATGCTTTATTCTATTACATTACAGTCATCAAAAACTGTAAAAAATTCTGAGTTTAAATTCTAAATGCCTTGATAGGCGAAAGTAAATCAATGTAAAATAGATAAGATAGCAAGTTGAAAATTATTCTGAAAACTTAGTTCCTTAGACGTTTTATTGGGTTATATTAAACAATGCCTATTATTCACATTTAATATTAACGATAAGATAATATTTTTTAAAAGAGACAAACTTTATAAACAAAAATATATATCTATAAAGTTTTGTGTAGCACTTATTGTTGCCACAATACTTCCATCACGTCCCCAAAAAACCTTTTCTTGGATGATATCTTCTGGATTAAAGCGCATAGAACAAACTGCGTTACCTGAAGTTTCAGTTTATGTCGTTCTAACGTATACTTTCTACGATGCCTGTTATTGGCCAGAGAGTATCACCGTGGAGACTGGTTAAACCTAAATGACCAATAAAAAACAATCGGTCATCACCCTAAAGACAAAAAGGCACCGCTCAGTGATTTAGGACGAGCAAAAGGAAAAAATAAATGATAATTTATTAAATGATTTTCAAACTAATAATCAAATGCAAATAAGAGTAAGATGTTTTAACATAATAAAATTTACATATATGTATGATTTTTCACGCATGACTGTTAAATTAAAAAAAAGCAAGCGTTATCCCCAACGCTAAACATTGGGATGGAGGTAGAACCGAGCTGACTAAGGCGGCCAACGACTCAACAAGGCAAGCAACCAAACAAGGAATAGAAAATCTCTAATGTAGATTATATTTTTAAAAATCAAAGAGTTTAGTTGCATTTAAAAATTTAAATAATTTTATTAAAAAACACGTAAGTACCTCGTTAGTAATTAACTAGATTCCTTCTTAATTTCCTAGTAAGTTCCTCACCAATTTCTACTAGGATTTGTCTTGCTTGCGATGACTTTTATATCCCGATTTAAAATCGAAACAAACGCAATGAATCATTTTTCGTTTAATATTTTTAAACTGCGGGTATTATATTTAAAATCACATAGCACATTGTCAACTCAGAAATCCAGGGGGCGGATTTATAGCAACATCTATTATCAGTGTAAAGTAGTATTTATGTATTAGAAACAATTTGCAATTAGAAGCCACAGATAATCATCATTAGCACCAGGAGCTCGCAAAAGCCAATTTCTTACTTATGGGTTTCTTTGGGCCCTATAAAAGAGACGTCTGTTGGCGATATTTAAAAAACAATATTTTATTCGTATTCTATGGTTCATTGTAATGAGAAATGTTTAGTTTTAACTTGATTTAGCTAATATTAACGGTCCTAAATAAAATGTACACAAAATTATTTTTTGTTTATGAAAAATACGGGGCTTAACTTTATGGGGATTATGCACTAAATCTCATGAAAAAAAAGCATTTACTTTTGTGTTAATTCGAATAAATTTACGCGTAACACGGATAAAAGTTTGAAAACAAGAACTTCCAATGCATTCCTGGACCACTCCTTTATAGTGATATTTATCAAAATTAGTGTTCTAAAAGTTATGTATACAATTACGAGCGGCCACGAGCGTTGGAGGTGATACCCCGTTATACATTATAGCCACGCACTAAGTCAACTGACTGCTTACTTCCTGGTGGTCAAAAAAGATTCTTACAATGTGGAATGTGTTTAATTAGAGCACCTTCTGAGCTGCTGCCAATACTCTACTAACTCCTAAATTTCCAGGATATTCAGTGCATCTTTTGTCCACATTGCCTGTTGCCGAAATCACAGTGGAATAAATAGATACAGAATTCGTATTCCCCCATATGGTCTTTATTTCATGCTTTCATTCGCTATACTTGTGGATCCTGGTTGTATAGGTTGAATGCAAATTTCAGTTAAGCGGACAAGCAATGTCGACGACGTCGAATATTGCACTTTTTTTCGAACTAGGATGTCAGGTCGATAGGCCCAGATGTAATTATCCGTTTCGATAGTAACATCCCGATATAAGATGTCTTGATGTAACACGTGTTTACGATTATTTCTAGTGCTTGCAACTCTGTCCTGTATCGCAATGATGAATCCTTCCGTCTCTGGATACAGCACACCCTTTCTTAGCCAAATATTGGATGATTTACTATCCACTTTATTTTGATCTAACGTTTTGGGTTGCTCGCCACGGATAGCCTTCTGCCTTCATTGTATTTCCAATTGCTCTATGGTTTCTTTCCGGATATTCAAGGTCCCATCTAAGAGCTAATTTAAGGGCGTATAGTTAGGACTCCCCTCCCAGAAGATAGGTCACCTGATAAACATCTTCATTATTGTGAATTTTGAACTCATCAGACATGATGTTTAGTGTTTTTCCCATTGTGTTGAACGCTCAACAGAACCATCATGCACTGAAGATGTCTCTTTAAAATATACCCGTCGTGCCTTTAATTTGAAGTCCGAGTGTCTTACCAGCTGAATCATCATCAGCTGAAACGATCATGGTTCTTTAAAGCAATCAATCCCGACGCAACTGGAACGTGTACCTTATCCACTCCTGTCCCTTCTACCCTACAAGGTAGGCAAGAACGGGGAATTTACGCAAGATAATTTATAAAACACTGTTCCTTAGCGTGCGGTCTCAAACGGAAGATGACCTTACGCGGCAGATCGCACAGTTGGAGCTGAAGGTTTCACCTCTGGCCTCCATTTCCCCCTGGGCGTATGGCAAGACAGGTATTCGATTAGCACGATAGAAATTCCGCAGATGGTAACATAATATACAGTTTTCAGAGCCGCATTGTATCGATCTATGTACCCGACGGTGCATACTTTGAGCATCCATGGAGAACATTTCCAATCGTTTCAGGCTCTTGCTTGCATGCTTTTAAGTTGGTATCGGCTACAGGTAAATTGATTATGCGCTTACGGTAAACTATGGTGTCTATAACGCTGTATTGACAGGAAAAACGACATTTCTAATTTTTTGATCGCAATCCACCAGATTTGAGAAACATGTTGAATAGGCCAACACGACTTTCAAGCACCAAAGGTGTTAATAATGCTAGGCCGTGTGTTGTGTCGCTGAAATCAAATGGACGACCAAGCTCCTATGCTGCCCTATCTGCGGCTCAGTAGAAAAACGCCGCAACGTTAAACGACTTCAAGTTGGTGTACGGGTTTAATTAAAGAATCTGTGCTATTTGGAACAGAGCCGGCTGTAGCTAGAACCTTTCTTCGAAGAAGAAACCCTAAGCACACCAAAGCTCTGTCCCTTTATCTTGAGGGAGGTATATACGAGGCACAGAAGATCTGGGATGATGACTTCGATAGATTGCCATCATCTTTTATGTGCTACGTTTAAGTTGCTTCAACTCATCGACATTTTATTTTACTGCGCCAAACATGTAAAGCAGTATAGAAACGGTCAAAATATTGGTCGCCTGGATATTATTCTTCCCAGATAATTCGAAAGCCCTAACTTTTCTAAAAATTTTGCGTTACCTTTTTTCAAGGGATATACATATATTTCTCTGCTACTAAGATGTTGAGTGTTATTTCCACTTATGAGTTGAAGATCCTGATCGTCGCGCGTTAATGTATTTTCTAGTCATCATTAGTGCAGATAGATACATGCACACTTATCTAGTTCAAACCTCATTCCAGTGGCTTCAGAGTGCCTATTTACTGCCGCCACAAAGATTGCAAGGTTCTCTTTCAAAGAATCAAAGAGTTTAAGATCATTTATGTATTACAAGTGGTTGTCTTAAAATTCTCTTCTGTTTGGTGGGCCACATAGGTATTCAGAGCTTTTGCCGGGGAGCATAAGCTCTTTCATGCATCGCACTATTTTCAGATGTATCTCCAGGCACTCAAGGAGCATAATAAGTAGCTCATGTTTCGTGTCATCGAATGCCCTTCTGTAGTCAATCTAAGACATAGACAGATTGCGTCGATACTACACGGAATCCTGCGTATGACACCTGTCTATTGACAGGTTTTCTCTGCAACCAGCCAGGCCTCTCTTGCATCCGCGTTGTTCAACTTTGCACTCCACCTTCTTTGCATTCCTCTTCTGGGCGACGCGATAGTTGCCTCTAGAAAAAGGTACGAAACAGTGAGATATCTAAAGCGTCTTCATCTAGCTTATGAGCATCTCCATATATTTGTTTCAGGAAGACCGCCTTTTCGTAAACTAGACAGTTCAGACTCCAGAGTTTAACATCTTTAGGGAGTAAATCAGGGATAGAGGTATTAGTTTCAGCTAATTTGTCCATCCTGAGAAGAACTTATTGGTGGATACGTGATCTCTTAAATACTTGGACGTTTTACGATACAAGACTTCAGTAGGCCCCTACTGTATGTTAAAACAAAGGACACGTATTCTTTTAGCACGCTAATTATGAGTATGATAATAAAGATAGGTGCCAATTTTACTTCGAAGGTTCAACTTTTATAGAACTAAAAACTTTCATGTCCTTTTCATTTCTTTCAGTAAACAATACAAATTTACAATAAGCTGTAAATAAATTTGACAGGTTATTCAGAAACATAACCTTTATTTGATAGGACATTATTTCTTAAAACATCTATTTTTTGGTATAGAAGCAAAACGAGTATGCCGGTTCGAAAACACTGCTACGTAGTTCCAGCTGGTGCCAACAGTCATTTCCCAAGCAGTTGACCACTGCTCCGTCGGTAAGGTCTATCACTCCCACGGATCCTTGAACAAGCTAGCAATTTGGGTCCCTGTTTTCCCGACAGAGTGAGGTAAAGCTTTTTTGATTAAATAGTGATCGTGTTGATAGCGCTCAGTCGAATATCCAGAGTTCTCAAAACTTCTAGAAAGATAGTTGATCAAAATCAGCGAGAGGAGGAGGTGGACTTTCTCGAAGCTTCGATAAGCTTTGGCCTAATAGTACCATATATGTTATACTTCTATATATTGCTAACCGCCTATACCTCGTAATAAGTGAGTTGGGGAGGGGGGTTCCTCGTTGCTTCTAAAAAATTCGGAATAATAGCAGCGTTTATCTAAAAATTATTATATATTGCTAACTACCTATACTTAACAATAAATTAACAAAAACCAGAGTGCAGACATATAACTTCCTTAGCACTGCGCATGCGCCGGAAAGGCTTTAAACGTATTTCACCTGCTTGGAAATCTACTGACCTACGTTCTGCTCCCAACCAAGATGCTCGCATCGTCGTTAGCAGTGCAGTGATACTGCACATTGGGCTCAACAGCTTTTGCCATCTTGGTTGGGCGTGCTTCTTTAGCTCGAGCGTCCTTGAGGCTTCTTCGACGAGACTGCCTCCCTAAATGTTTAGTAACCTATCGTCCCCGGTAGGTGATATGCCCGGACCTTCTTCTCTTTTTTGGCACAGAGGTAGCACTGCGGCGTACTTTCGCACGTAGCAGCCCTATGGCTCTCCTAACCATATATGTAACAGGCCCTTGTTCGATCAGGGCCCTCGCAACTGGCTGCCATGTGACCAAAGCCTAGGCAGCGATAGCAGCCCATCCTCTCCGTTTTGTTGCCAGACCGAGTTCCACAAGGACCTATCCGTTTCTAATTTACCTGACCCCCTTGATTTAACACCAAGGGCGTCAGGCTTAACTTCCTGCTTGAGGTCCTTGAGGACCTCTGCCTAACTCAGACTTTCGGCTAATTGGATTGAGACCGCCTCGGGTCGAGATCGCCGCTCCATCATCTTCTCCTTCCTGGTGTGTTTGGAAACAGGTTTTTCTTCTCCTTCTGCCTTTCTTGGAGTCGAGGTCGCGATCGCCAAAGCGTTTTGCGTCCTCAGCCTCATGCCTCTTGGTTTAAAGGAATTTTCTTGAACTGGAATCAGGGTGGACTCTTGTTCTCGCTTTCCATGATAGGAAGTGAGATTTTCCACGGCTTCTTCAGTTTATGTTCCGCTGTGGTTTGTTTCAAGCCTTGAGTTGTTCCTCTTGCTATTTCTCTCGCTATTCTGCGCCAGGCGGTCAACACTGTACGAACCGTATTCAAAGTAATCTACGTTAACACGTGTCTTCCACTCTTCTTCCTGCGTCATCTGTTTCGCATGTCTGATTTCCTCCTATATTTTTAGGGACATGTTGGTTTTCGTATTCCAAAAGCCTCCATTTCTCCTATAACTATCTTCAACTTTTCGACGAGAGTAAATGTCTTAAGGAATTGCTTGTGCACTCTGCTCACATCCTTTCGTGCTTCTATATATGCACCCTCGTCCTCTAGTTATAAAGGACCTCCAAACTCCTTGAAAATGCTCCGATTCACCTTTTCCAATTCTTTGTCTAAATTTTCTTCCATTGTATTCTCACGAGTAGCTAGTGAAGTGAAGGTCCACTTTCGCAGAGCCCCGCATGCAGAGGTAAAGTCTGTATACTCTAGAAGACGACCTGGTATCCTAGAGACACTCTCTAGTGCCACTGATTCCTTAGCACGGTTGTTCACGCCTTGACTTAGGGTTCTTAGTGTGTTTCCAGAGTGTTTCCAGCGAGCATTTCCCTATCCGCGACCCGGAAGGCGGGGACACTCATTGGCTTAAATTGCCCGTTTTTTGTCCCTCAACTTAAAGCACGGACAACTTTGTTAATTATGCTCAGATAGATCTAAAAATTTACTGGCGTGTAATTTTTTTAATCGCATTTTTGATGCGAAGGAGGTCTTGAAAATAGCTGAAATTACAAAAACTCCGGCTCAAAAGTTCCAAATAATAAAGTTATACACATAGAAAATTTATTTTTCAACATCAAGGGGTTGTTTAAAAATAACCTTTATTGTTTGTTTTTTTTTGTTATATTATACTCCTGTTTTATTTTTTTATTTAAAATGTTTAGTTTTTTATTTCTAGAAAAATCTGTATGATAGCGGTTTTTGTAAATATGTTATTGTAGGCGTGATCGTACAACCTCTTTATGATAAAAATAAATTTTTTGTGTGTATAACTTTATTTTTTGAACAATTTAATTTTAGAAAGCAGATGGATACTTTACTTTAAATCCTATCTACGCCACTGGTGTTTCATATCGCGTAGGCACGATCACTTTCGAAAGATTGACTTTTAAAGTTAAATACGTTAAATACACATGCAGGTTGTTAAAAGTTCGTATTTTTTTACCGAAATTTAATCTGCTTAGATGAAAACATATCAATTCTAGTTAAAAAATCAAATGTTCGGGTCTAAATTATTCTGGTTTATTTGATAATACCACAATTTTGTAGAAAACATTTTTTTCAATATTTCGGGTAGAAAATTCGATCTTTTTATCGATAAGTCGTCCATTTGGTTCAAGTTGAACTAGTTCTTTAAAAATTCTTTATTTTTTGAGGATTCACCTTTTTCTTAATTATATTTTTCTTTGAAAATTTTTTTTTGTTAAAATTAAATTTTTATCAGTAAATTACACTTCTCCATTTTTTATTTAAAATTTACCCCATATGAATTTCAAAATTTAGCGACTTGTTATAAAATTAATTTATTTTGTCGAAAATTTGATGTTTTAATCAGAAAATAAATCTTGTTTGTTGAAAAATATTTTTTTCCCGTTTCTTTCACATTATTTCTACCGATATCAATTATTTATTATATGTTTAGATGTATATAATGGTGAAGGATGACAAAAAAAGAATTTTTTCTCGAATTTCCATTCTTCCTTTAACAAAAAATTTATTATTTATAGCTATCTTTTTATATAAATAATCGATTAATGCATTTTTTCTCAAATTGTTAACTTTCTCGAATTTTCAATCAGAGTTAAGTACACTAGAGATTGGAGTCAACCAGGCCAGTTTCACTAGTTCCAAGCCTTGCTACTGCGGTGGTTTCGGAATGGAATTGGTTCGCCTCGATGGCACCGAAAAGGAATGGATTTATTTTTTTGTGGATTCGAACAAATTTCTGGGCAACATGCATGAAAAATCGAAAACAAATATTTCCAATGCATTCTTGGCCACCTTATTCCGCATTTATTTGGAAAAATATGACATTCATTTATTTTAAAAAGTATATGGCACGTTCCCTATCAACCGGGGCACCTCTCCCCTAAAAAATGGAGAAGTGTAAATAAAATGTATATTATAATAGCTCAAAATGTTCGTATTGAAGATGGCTTCAAAAAAGAATAATGGCGCTTTTAAAATGTTTGAAAATGGCGGCTACAATGTGGCGCCGGACAACCCAAAATTAAGGGTTGATAGCAAAAAATCAGGCAGAAAATTCTAAAAACAGTATTTCCAAATTTTTTAGTTGCCAGATGCAATGCATTTAATGCATCTGTCATTTAAAAACGGTGAGACCACAAATCAGGCGCAAAACACCCCCAAAATAAGGACTGAACGTAAAAAGTGCAATAAATTAATTCAAAAATCTCAAAAGAACGCGAGTCGAAGTTTCGTCGCCAGTTTCAACTTCCTTAAACGTAAGCGTTATTCAACGTGAGGTGAAAATATTGAAAACCGTAGTTTCGACTTCTTTCACTTTCAACGCCACAAACTGACAAAGTTGATCTTACTGATTTAATCTTCATTTTAACTTCAAACCATATTGTCCCCTTTCCCCTTTTCTTTCAACGTGATGATTGTTTTCAGGAGTTTAAACTTTCAAATACAAAACTTAACAATTTAAAAAAGTATATATATTCTCATGATTGCAGTGATTTTATACAAGTATTGACTTAATATATCAGCTTTAGGTTACAATAAAAGGCTTAGAATTCAATAGGCATATGGGGCATTATTCCTCAACTGCCCCAACTCAAAAAGTCATGTTTTGCGATTGTCTCTAAATTCTGGGAATATGTTCGCCTACCCAACAGTGGTTAATCCACAAACTTATAGACCAGGATTGCCAACCCTTCCCAAGTGAGGGGGGGTTTAATTTTTAACCTCAATGCCTGCAGGGGTAGTTTCAAACCCCTGTAACTTCCTTTCTAATTACGCGATTTAATATTTTTATGAGGGTTTTGGAAAGTGATTTTTACACGCTTTCATTCTATTTTATTACTTATAACAAAAAAAATTGTTTAAATAATTTTTTTAATAAATCAATTGTTTATTTAACTTTTTTCGCAATTTAGGCATCTACGCTTTTTTTAAAATAGTCTCAAAAGAAAGCTTGACTTTTTTACTATGAAAAATGTCTAATAAGAAAATGGACAATTTTAAATTCATTGAGTTGCAGAGCCGGTTGTAGAGAGAGTCCTCGCGCTCGCACTCGGGCGTTATGCGGCCGCATACCGCGGAACAGTTTTCAAGTATGCCATTTTTTTGTATTACTCGCATTGATCCAAAATTGCATGAAGTCATCGGAAAAAACTATTCACTTAATCGAAA
>NC_046662.1:52767333-52769061 GCF_010883055.1 Belonocnema kinseyi | reverse complement strand
GCAAGAGCCAGCTTGCAACGTTCAGCTGAGAATCAGATCTTAACAGCTTACGAGTTATTTGAATGGGGCAAAGAAAACTTGAAGGAAACTGTCGTATTTTTCTGTAGCAAAAAAGAGCATGCAGCGATGACAATAAAATTAGCAGATCGATTTAGCAAGGCTGTGGCGATACCAGGTACACTCAAATATCATTCATTCGCTCCGAACGCAAAGGGACAGCTGGATCTGAAACGATTTTCCTATGAGGAGAAAAGTGAGGTTTTCCCGAAGCCTAAACGTAATCGAAAGCAGAATAGTACTCCAAGAAAGTGGAAAGCTGGTACGAAGAAGAGGCGAACAGCATAAAGAGGTTGTGTAGTGAGAGGCAAGGGGACTCACAAAAATCAAGCACCCCATAAAGTGAGAGGCGAGGGGACTCACTAAAATCAAGCACCCCAGAAAGTGAGAGGCGAGGGGACTCACTGAAATTAAGCACCCCGAATCATCTTGCAGATGAAAGGAGTCTGAAATCGCACTGTCACCTCCACGTGGTAGACTCTGGAAACTATAACTTGATAGGATGTAGGCTGATGACAGGCGTTAATTACTAATCCGTTAGTACTTTATTTACTCAAACACTTTATACGTGAGAAGTTGGTTGAATCATGTATCTGTTTTAAAAAATTGCAAGAGCAATAACCAATTATTGTCGGATAATAAATTATAATAGTAAGGAATCATTTATCTTCAGAAAAATACTGTTCATTTTTAAGAAAGTGCTTTTTACTTAATATTTTTTCATAATAACTTTAAAAATTTTTAACTTCTTCAAACTTACTGGTTAACATTACCGAATAGTTTTTTCCGAAAACTTCATGAAATTTTGGATCAATGTGAGTAATACAAAAAAATGGCATACTTGAATACTGTTCCGCGGTATGCTGCCGCATAACGCCCGAGTGCGAGCGCGAGGACTCCCTCTACAACCGGCTCTGTAACTCAATGAATTTCAATTTGTCCATTTTCTTATTAGACATTTTTCATAGTAAAAAAGTCAAGCTTTCTTTTGAGACTATTTAAAAAAAATCGTAGATGCCTAAATTGCGAAAAAAGTTAAATAAACAATTGATTTACTGAAAAAATTGTTTAAACAATTTTTTTTGTTATAAATAATAAAATAGGGTGAAAGCGTGTTAGAAGCACTTTCCAAAACCCTCATAAAAATTTTAAATCGCGTAATTAGAAAGGAAGTTACAGGCGTTTGAAACTACCCCTGCAGGCATTGGGGTTGAAAATTCAAACCCCCCTCACTTGGGGAGGGTTGGTAATCCTGGTCTATAAGTTTGTGGATTAACAACTGTTGGGTAGGCGAACATATTCACAGAATTTAGAGACAATCGAAAAACATGACTTTTTGAGTTGGGGCAGTTGAGGAATAATGCCCCATATACACACACATATACGATTTCCGTATTACAAATTCAGTACCTAGCGTCATTCAAAAATGAATATAAAATTTTGAGGAAATTAAGTAAAAGTCTTCTGATTTCTATTTGTTTTGTTTAGATAAAATAAAGAAATAAGAGTCTCTGTTTTACTTTCGTTTGAAACCGCATGCCTTGTTTTCGTTACAGACATTTTTTGTTTGGATGCGTATTTCTTAAGATATTTTAATGTCACAAGATGAATAGAAAACCCTGTTTTTACACACACACACGAACGAACACGCACCACGCGCACGCAAATTCA
>NC_046662.1:52766194-52767233 GCF_010883055.1 Belonocnema kinseyi | reverse complement strand
GTGACTTCTAAAAATACAAGCAAGCTGTTCTTGCATCCAACTACTCAATTTTTAATACAAATTTATGAATTACATTATTCTAAAAACACGGGTAATTTACTTCTTCTGTGATACAAAGTACATCTTTTATACTGCTGCGAATTGAACCTGTATTCATATAATATCTATGTTACTGACGTGGTCCAAGGAAAGAATGTCGAGCTTCAGAATTTGACCGCTACATGGCTGCCTAGAAACATCTTTCTCACAAGAAAGAAAATCGTTTTAGTTTATATGAGCTGAATACATTCTGTTGATTTTGTTTTCTATTCATTCTGTACCCGAAGCTCAGATGACTTTATAATAGATATTTTTATGTTGCTCTGCTTGCTTAAATTAGGAAATATATTCTTGATTCATTTTTTCTGATATTGGGACTAATATTAAAATTATTTCCAAGTAATAATGGCAAGAAAAACAGATTGGGGCAATCGTTGTGCAAATCCTTTTCGCAGAAATGACTTATGTACTGGACGCAGCTTGAGACGTGTGACGGTAATTCAAAGATCCGAATTCCCTCAATTAACGATAAATGCAAGGATATGCTATGTTTGTAGAAAAGAATTTAGTAGAGTTTTTTTACAGAAGCCTTCAAATGAAACCAGCATTGAAGAAAATGCTATCAGAGTGGAAGAAGATTTATGTGATGACGAAGCTGATAATGATATTGCAGGCAAAGAATCAATTGAAGACGATCCTGATTTTCTATTGGTTAAAGAAGAATGTAAAGATTATGAAAATTGTAAAGACTGTAAAGATCCTAATCACGCAGCGGGCCTTGAAGTTCTTCAACAAATCAGAGATAAATTCAAGGAAACTACTGATTCTGACGAAAAAATGTTATTACTTTCACTTGCCCCTAAGATTTGGAGTCGTAGGCAGTTAATGGATGAATTCAGTGAAACTGAACGGCAAGTCCGAAAAGCTCAGAAATTAGTTGAGCAAAATGGAATATTGAGTTTACCTAATCGAAAACTGGGAAGAAGACTGGCACCAGATA
>NC_046662.1:52751286-52766094 GCF_010883055.1 Belonocnema kinseyi | reverse complement strand
CCTATTGAATTCTAAGCCTTTTGTTGTCACCTAAAGCTAATTTGTTAGGATAAAAGTACTGAAATCATGAGAATATTTATACTTTTCTAAATCGTTGAGTATTGCATTTGAAAATTTAACTAATAATAACATAAATATATTAGAAGAGAATAAAAAAAGGAAAAAACAGACAGTTTGAAAACAAAATGTTTCAAAAGGGTGCAAAGAATGGTTTGTGAAATAAATGAATTCATTGACTGCCTAATTACCTGAAGCCAAAATGAGAAGTCTGTGCTTAAAAGATATATTGAGCTTTCTAATTTATCTATACTCAACTTAAGCCCTTTTCTCGGCTGGCTGAAGGGAGTGCTGAAAATTAAATTTAGTATAATTGAGTAATTCTCTTGAAAACAATCGTCACGTTAAAAGAGCTGGTGAACTGGGACAATATGGTTTGAAGTTAAAATGAAGGTTAAATCAGTAAGATCAACATTGTCAGTTTGCGGCGTTGAAAGTGAAAGAAGTCGAAACTACGGCTTTCAATATTTTCACCTTACATTGAATAACGCTTACGTTTAAAGAAGTTGAAACTGGCGACGAAAGTTCGAATCGGGAGAGGTAGACCGGTTGACGTGGAACGTCCGATATATTTTCCAATCTATTCTACGTTTCCAGGTTTTTTCATAAAGCAAAAAATTGAATTTTGCTATTTTAAATATAATAAGGAAGTTATTTATGAAAATATCCCAAGAAAACCTCGGTTAAAAGTTTTCTGTTTTTCTGAAAACATTTTCCGACTTAGGGTTAGCCCCTTATGGTTTACATCCAGTCATATTTCTTTAACTACAATTTCTTTAATTCAATGTAATATTTTCTGTCTGACAATTGGTCGTAGTTTTGAATTAAATAATGGCAACTTAATCTTATTAAAATTTCTTTGAATAAAATAAATTATATTTTCCATCGAAAGTGCATGTTTATTCGACTCAAATAAATATTTCTTTGACAATAGTCATGACTTTCACTTAATTTAGTCAAGAAAAATTAACTTGTTACAAGTCATGTCTTTTTTAATTTAAATAAACAAAAAAAAAATTTTTTCTCATATATTCTCCTAGAAAACTGTAAAGGTGTGGGCAAGGTTCCGAAAAGAAAATAATTCTGACTAATCTGACACGCACTATATTCGTGTGTTTTGATACATTTTGAATAATCTATTCATAAAAGTTGTCAATAATTCAGAAATATACCAATTATGTATCAAACATTTTTTCCTAACACCAATATTTTTTGGGAAAAAAAGAAAAACGTTCATGAAAAATATATAATTTCTTGAAATTGAACTTACAACACTCCTGTGATTAATGATTAGTATAAAAAAAAGTTTGAAACACATCCAAATACTCTTCTGACTGATCGCAGAAATAATTTATGATATACTACTACCTCTTCCTAATGTTTCCCATTCGAGAAGGTGGGCGAGAAAACATCCATGTGACTGATAAAAGTAATAATTAAATTTAGATCCCTACGTTTAGGAGAAGGGGGGCGCAATGCCTATGTCGCTGAATTTAATATAGTATAGAACAACAATTAACATTAATAATTGAATATTAGAAAATATATCGTTTATATTCAATCCGCCTTTTCTCTAAACCAATTATTTTACAACAACAAAAGTAAGATTACTCGTCTTATTATACGACTATATGTTGAAAGCTAGTTTATTTTAAGTATAATCTGTCTTCGAGAGCATCCTTCACTTCTCCCTGACATTTTAATAAAAATAAAGTGGAGGAAATAATGTATTTTTTTAGCTTGATCGTGGTCGGGACCCCCCAAACCCCTCCAGATATATTTGAAAGGGTTATGCGTCGACTTTCAATTATTTTTGTGGCCAGGCATAGGAGTGCCTTCTTGCTCTCATGAGCTTTGAGAAAATGTAGGAATGTGACCTTGATTATTTCTATGATCATTAACAGGGGTGCCTTTCCGACTTTTCACCCAGAAGACATTGGAAAGCAGCAAGGTTGTGACATAATTATTTCTATGACAAGTTACAAAGGAATACCGTAAGTATTATTTCAAGAAATTTCACACTTTTTATAGACGTTTTTCTTCGTTTATCTTGAAATAATTCTCCTAAGAAAAAAATTCGTAAAAAATATAGGTAACATTTTTCATTGTACTACAACATGTATTTGATGTTCATTTATAACTTGTGCCATTTGCTGAAAGGAACTATACGATGAAGCAATCGTTTTTCCGTAACTTAACCCTTCGATATTTCAGGCACTTGAAAAAAATCCAACTGCTCTAAAGGAACACCAGTCGGAGCCTACGCGAAGTAGGTTCTTTTGTTTTTGACTTTTTTTAAATTTTGAAAAATTTAATCTTGCTTTTAAAAGACGCTATCTTTTCCTGGAAATTAGCTAGTATCCTAAATTTCGACATAACGAGATAACCTCCGACAATGGCAGTTTGGATACAGAAGCGTGTAGGATAGTCAGTGATAATATTTGTTTTGCTTAACAAAAATAGCTCAAAGCGGAAATATCTTAAGAATAAATGGATGTTGTGGTAATGTTCACAAAATGTGGAATTCCGGAAATTTTGAAGAACTTGGTTAATTTTTTTCTCCTGTGACACTTGGCCATGAGAAGCAAAAATGTATTATTGGTGACAGAACACCGAATGAAACAAAAAATTTATTCTTACGCACTTAAAAAAAATTAAAATAACATTATGAGAGATATACAATTTATTTTGTAACTTTATTGGTCCTAAGTGGACTGCGTTGCCAACATTTTTCTGTCGCTCTTCCTATTACTTTCAGTTGATTATAATTTCAATAATGTTTTATAAAGAAAAGAATAAAACGTGTAGTAATTTTTTTAAAATTTATTATGCACATCAAGTCTAAACATTAACAGGTAGAAACTCCATACTTAATAAGTATTCGCCACAATATGCTTAATTAAATTTACATTATCTGGTTATAATAAAAGAGTAACTATTATGACATTAAAAGGTACAGTGAGGAAAAAACGTCGCATTTATTGGTTGATGCATTGCAGTGCAACACCTTGAATTGATTCAAATTGTGAAAGTTCTTATGAAGAAGGTGTGATGCATTCTAAAAAACAAAGAAAACAATTGTTTATATACAGTTCTAAAAAACAAAGCGGGATGCTAAAAATAATGGAAGGATTTGCTTTTGAGCAGTGTATAGATTTTTAAATCTGCTATTTAATGATAACTATGGCATTCAATTGAAAAGTATAAAATCTTGAATATCTCTCCAACATCTAAAGAAGAGTTTTTCTTACTTTTAGAAATAATTTATTCGTCATATTTATTAATTGGAAAGTAAATCAAAGCAGGTGCAGATCCCTTTATGTGTACAAGTATATAATTGAAATAAATATTGTACATCGTGCCTATCTGAAATGCACTATTAGAATATGCCAAAGTTGAAGATTTTTCTATTTTTTGCTTACCACTAGAATCGAACCGTTGACAACTTTAACAACCGGGATGATCACAGTTTCCTCCGCCACCGCCCCCTCCTCCGATAACGCCACGGCCTCTTCCACCTCCGCCTCCGCCATGTCCGCCACCGCCGCCTCCTCCTTTGGCGTCACAACCAGCCAGATGAGAAAATGCAATAATGCACATTAGCAAAAAGATATATACAGTTCTTGGTGACACCATGTTGAACGTTTAATGATTTTTAGATCGCTTTCATATGGCTTTATATAGTCGAAAAATTTCCCCTATTTGCGTGTTCCAGTGCTTCATAACAATGACTATCTTAAAATAGCGTCAAAGGTATCCCATTGAATTGGAGCTAAAGATATTTTCGGCATACAATCCAAAAAGAAACAAAAGTCTTAACTGGTGGGATATAAGCCTTTCTGTCCTAAATTCATCTTTTTGGTTCAATTTGATTGTTTTTGATTAAAAATAAAAAATCTTTTATGCTAAAATAACAACTATTCCATTATATATTAAAAATTAAAAATTTTTTTTAAATCGAATTCAATTAGAAAGTAATTTTTGGTTAATTATTTATTACCTTAGTTGTAAATTTATCTCTTTGTTTAAAAATTTAACTATTTAGTCGAAAAGACATTTTCATTGAAAATTATACTATTTTATTTTTTGTTATAATTGATCGCTTTTAGATAAAAATTCAACTACTTGGTTCAGAATTATATTATTTTATTATTTATTACCTTAGTTGTAAATTGATCTGTTTTTTTGATTATGTAACTATTTAGCCCCGAAGGAATTTTCGTTGAAAATTAATTTCATTAATATAAAGATGATGTATCTTATGTCTTGTTGGAACTTATCTTTTTTATATAAAAATTCAAATACTTGGTTCAGGCTATATTATTTTATTGAATATTTATATACCTTCCTTGAAAATCCAACTATTTATCATAAATTAAACTACATTGTTAAAACTTTGGTTTTTTTTAATAAGTCGGTTTCATTGTTAATAATTCATTATTCTGCTGGAATACACAATTCTGTAATTGATAATTTAACTAATATAATAAAAATTCGTTGTTCTTTTTAGTTGAATAATTATTTTTTTGTAACTTCAAATTTTCCAGTTTTATTTTTTTTTATCTTATTCAGTTGAAAATAAAACTAATTGTTTGAAACTTCGTGTAAATTAGAGTCCTCCTAGTTAAAATGTGAAATATTTTATTTTGAATAGAAATATTTACTAGTTGAAATACGAATAGCTACATTTTTGTTGAGAGTTCATCCTTTTTATTAAGGATGTTACTACTTGCTTAAACTACTTTGTTTAAAGTTTATATTTTTCTATTGAACATTCGTGATTTCTTTTAAAAATTTATCTGTTTAGTTCAAAATTTAATTTATAACATTTATTTTATGGCCCAAAATAAATGAACTTAATTGAAAGTTTAACTATTGATTTTTTGGTTGCAAATTCAACTGTTTTGTGAAAGATTCAGCTTTTTGATGTTGAAATTTCCTCTTTTAAAGTTAAAATTTTTTTCTTTAATAGAATAGGTTGAAAGTTAAACTGCTTTTATAAAAATCTATTATGTTGGTTAATGATTCATCATTCAGGTTGGAAATTCATCTGTTTGTCTAAAAATAAATTAATATTTTTAGTTAAAAATTCATCTTTTTTGGTGGAAAATTAATATTCTTGTGGAAATCTGCTTTTATAAATTAAACCACTCGCATGCCAGTTAAACTTCTTTGATAAAAACTCATTAGTTTTGTTAAAGTAAAACCATTATAGTTGATTATTTATATGTTGTGTTGATAATTAATAATATTGATTGAAAATTTATCTGTTTCGTTTCAAAATTCAACTACTTGGTTAAAGGATCAACTAGTCTGTTTAAAATTAATTTTTTGTTGTTAAAGATTCCTCATTTGAGTTGAAAGTTCTTCGCTTTGTTTAAAATTTAAGAACTTTATTGCCAGTTAATTTCTCTTGTCTTGAAAGTCAGTTTTATTCACTGAAAGTTAAATTGCTTCATTTTTTATTGAAAAATCACGTTTTCTAGATGAAAATTTAACACAGTGTTAGTTCAAAGTAATATCTAGTTAATGTTTACAAAGATAATTTTTTGCAAAATTTATTGTCATTCTTGATAATATTCCCTCTGAATAATGATTGAATTTTGTTTTTTTCTCTCAAATCTGGAAACTTTTTTCCAATTTTCAATTGAAGTGAGTAAATATTTATTTTATTTTAGCAAGAATAATTGTTTTAAAGAAATTATTATTGCTTATAGCTGTCTTCTTTAATATGAATGCTAGATAGTTACGGTTTATTTTTTTACATTTTATACATTTTTCAATTAGAATAAAGTAACGAGTAATTCTAGTTTGCAAAAAACATCCTAATAATTTATTATTATTGTTAAAAATATTCTCTTTTTTGATGGTTGAATGTGGCAATTTTTGAAATTTTTAACTATTTGTCTGTTTTTCACTTGGAGTTACTTAATAATTTATTAGATTAATCAAAAACATTTTTTTTTTACCACGAATTAAAAGAAGTTAATCATGCAACTGAAGATCCCTCAATTCAGTTGGAAATTTAACTGTTTTGCGGAAAATTAATGTATTTTGCTAACAAATTTGTTTCTAAATAAACAATATTTTTTTTGGTATGAAATAAAAACATCTTTATTTTGGGTATTTTCAAAAATTTCTTAATTATGCAAAAAAAAAATAATAAATAGTATTATTACTTCATTATAATAAATATTGCTATAATCTTTTACGTTAATTATTATTCTAATACTTATTATAATAATTACACTTGCCAAATAGATTTAACTAATTAGAATTAAGGAAAAGATGAAAGTAGTTCACAAGAAATGATGTCGCCCTCGTTTTCTGAAAATATAATCTTGTTTTCTAAAATTGGGTGTTTACTCACAAAAATATGTTATCGCCGAGACTGAATTTCTTCGCATCAAGAGAATCTGGAACAAACGGCTTTCGTATTGAAAATTTTTGTTACTAAAATAAATAAATAGTCAAATATAAAGTAATACAATAAATAAAAACATTTTCAATTAATAAATTTACTATTTATTACTTTTTTTGTTTTGTCCTTTAATATAACATGTTCTTAAATCTCTTATTCGTGAATTATATATTTCAAAAATTTTTCTGTGTCTGCAATTTTATATACGGGACTATTATACTTGAAATATTTTCTTCATCAGGAAACAAAAAATTTCGGAAATTATAAAATACGAAAAATACAAAAATACTGAATTTGCAAATTTATCAAGAATAAAATGCGCGAAAGATTTTCGAATTATAAAATATTCGAAACCGGCAAGTACTTGACAATAAAAATTTCAGTAATATAAATAATTTGTAAAAAAATTCTCTTCCAATTCATGTTATTTATTAAAATTACAGTAATCAAATATGTTGACGAAAGAAATTTTCTTTTAAGCTTAATTTTTTGCGTGAACTATCTACAAAACTTAAAGTAACAATAGTTTAATTCAAAAATAAAACAATAATTAGAAAAAATAAATTTTACATCCAAACTTTTTCATTGCATCAAATAAAAATCTCTTTAATCAAAGAAAAAAATTTGTAGTTTTAAATTCAAGATTTGATCCGATAACCCGTCATGAGTATTTTTAATTTTTAAACATTTTAAAATTTTAGTCAATATTATTATATTTATTGTATTTATTATTTTATATTTAAAAAATTATGTATTATTTTGACATGCTTTTAAATTGTTTTAAATATTCTCATAATTTAATTCCAAAAAATCTTTTTATATTTTTCTGGGAATCAATAAAAATTTAATTCGTTTGAAATCCTTCAAAATTTTTAAAAAGCTTTTGCTTTTTTCTTTAAAATCAGGAGCAATCTTTGTTAAACTTTGTAAAATTTTTGTTGAATCAATTTTTTGAAATTAAACTTTTTTTTATTATTATTTTGCAAAGTTCAACGAAAAATACGTATTTTTAACAAGATAGATTAAACAAGTATTTAAATTTTTAACTTAAAATAAATAAATTTCTACGGAAGCTTCTGTTTTTAAAAACAACACAAAATTTCTTCCCAAAGGGACGAATATTCAAGCAAGAATAACAAAATAGTTTTTTTTAATTATTAATAACAACAGATTATTGAATCGAGAAAAAACATTTTTAATTATTATTTCAGCCGAAATATAATTTTTAATATTCACAAAATGAAAAATTTGAATATTAATATATTTACTCAGTATATTTGCTGTTAAGCTTATATACATACAATTTAAGAAACTTCTAAAATTCCCGAATAATATATCTTAAAAAGGCTTTAAGAGCCCTTTATCTAAGTTCAAATTCAATTCAAATAATTATTACAAATTATATGATATTGTATAAATATAAAAAATAATACCAGGCCATTACAATTAATTTCACCTTTTTTTCTAAAAATATCATCTTGTTTTCAAAAATTTCGTAATTATTTAGATCTAGGAATTTTATAATTTGCAGTTAGCTATTTTATTTTCGGAATTATCTTTTATTCAGAATAAATTTTGATGTACCTTATTATCATATAATTTTAAATTGCCAGAAATTTTTTAATATTACCAATTCTCAACTTAAAATTCCCGAAAATGAAAATACTTTAAACAGTGAGTTTCCGAAATTACAATATATTCTACACTGTTGAATTCCCTACATTAAAAAAATCAATGTATTTTTTTAAAATTATTGTTTAAATTCAAAATAATAATGATACACGTAAATGTCGAAGTGCAAGTTTTTTTCAAGATTTCCTTCTTGTTATAAAAATCCTATTATTTATAACTAGCTTCACCTATATTAATGTCATGTAGTTAAAGTTTTTTCTGACATTTATAAATTTTGTCCACTTTTCAATAAAACTGATGTAATAACCAATTTAAGATTGGGACAGCAATAATTACAGAAAAATTACCTTCCTAAGTACCTTTGGCGAAGATACTGAAAAATATCATCGAATTTTTGTCATTACAATCATTGTTTGTAAGTCTGAACTCATGAAACCTTAAAATTTGTGGTGGCAAAAGATATTTACACTATATATTTCCAATATTTCCACGCGTGAAACGTCGCCCACAGATCGTATTTTTAAACCGATTTAAAAGTTTTTTTAGAAATGTTCAGCAATTAATATTCAAGAGAATTGTGTTTTGCCTTTTTTGAATTTTTTTCACAGAGCAACAATATATAAACAAATATAGTAACAAAATTAAACATTTTAGCTTTGCAAATTTTTATCTCAAGAAAAATTACAGATAAAAACTCACTATCAGCCGGAATTATTGCACTCGCGTTCATAGAATATAACTAATTTTAATAATATTTAACTTATTTATTATAAACGATTTCTACAAACAAATTCTTCACAAACGAGATTTTCTCATAGCTGAATTGACTTTTATGAACAAAAGTGGTTCACAATTGTCTTTAAAGCCATTCATATACTTTAAGGTTTATCAAAGATAAACAATATACATCGTTTATAAAAATTTATTTAAACAAGTGTCTTAATCGGCCGTTTCCTCGTAGAAAAAAATGTTTTTTTTTCAATAATGATTAGAGTGACATTTATTGCGGTGACTAAACAACGAAATTAAATGATGTCGCTTTTGGATTTCATGGAAATATGTAGATTCAATTTTTTTTTTTACAAAATTTAAATTAAATTTTGAAATTCGGAACTTTTGCCCTAAATTTGTATTCTAAGACTCGAAAATCTTGCTTTTTATTATTTTCCTTGAAACCAACTGATTCAATACAATTCTTCAAAAATTGAGTCGAATTTTGGAATTTTAAAATATTGACAAAAAATTCGTGTTCTGCGTTTTTTAAATCTACCAATTTAAAAAACTTATATAGCGTTTTAAATTCTGATATTTTTAAGTTTATACCCGTAGCTACTACAAGTTCTAAGCCTAACCAAATTTTTTCTAAAGTTTTGCGAATTTCTTTAAAAATCAGATTTATGTAATCTCAAGAATAAACGAATCCAACATTAAATAAACACGAACGAACTGAAAAATTTTGTCTTAAAAAACTCCACAGCCTTTTTAGAAATTTTAAGAAATAGTTTAAAAGTTTTTAAAATCTCTTGCACATTTCTCTTTAAGCCCATTTTTTAAAGTGTTAAAATCATTAAATATTCATTTCTAAATCTTACGAAAACTCTTCGTTTTTATTATTTTTAGAATTTCTAAACATTCTAACCTTCTCAAATTATTTAAATTTTGTCTGCAATTGAAATATGAATAACTAAAAAATATAATTTCAAATGCAAAAGAACAACTAAAGAAGAATAATCCTTCTATTATTAGAGCAATAATCTTAAAAAACTACTGTGAAAATTCGCGAAGAAACTTGCATGGAAAGATTTTTTTATTCATTATTTTATAAAATTTAAACGATAATTTAAAGAAATACATTAAACATTAAAAAATTTGTTTTGTTATCAGAATATTAAATTAATATATTTTTAGAAATGAAATGATATTGATTAAAAAAGAATATTTCAATTGTTGACATTTAAGAATTTTCGCAAATTCATCAGTTGGAATACTTTTTAATTTCGGAAATTTTCGATTTCAAATATTTTCTTTTTCGGGAATCTTGCATTGCCGAAAATCTAAAAGTTAGCATTTAAAAAAAAATTAATTTGTTGTTATTAAAAATTCATGATTCCAGTTTCATATTCATTTCTTTAATTAAAAATGTAACTATTTTGTGAAAAATTCGTATTTTTCGATGAATTTCGAAATGTTTCAAAAGCGACAACAATGTTTTAAGATCCTTAGGAAAATTTTGAATAATTTTTTTTTAACTACTAACTTGAAGTTAATTTTTAAAAATATTTAGAGAAACTTAAAAAGAATTGTTAAATTCTGGAAAACAGAATCAAGAAGGAATAAGTGTAATTTTTCAATTTTAAAAGATTTCGACAAATTTAATACAAAGTATAGATTTTTAAAAATCTCAAATGAAGTAGTGTAGCATTTTAAGAATTTTAAAGGATTTTCACATAATTGATTTATTTATTATCCAAGAAAGATATAAAGTGGCTTTTTTCAAGTTAATTTTATGAAAATATTTACAAAACTATCAAAAAAGTACCGAAAATGTTTTCAATAAGTTTTATAACAAATCCGGCTCAGTTTAAACAACTGGAAGTTTTACGCTAAACCAAATCTTTTCTCTTCTAAAAAAATATTGCAAAATAATACGTAACCCAAGAAAATTATATTTATATAATCTGAAATACAAATAAAAGTAACATTAAAGACATGACCGTCTTAAAATAATTTTATTTTTATTTTATTCTTATGTTACTTTTTTTGTATAAATTAATGACACAGAAAAACGAAAAATTAAAAAATATTATTCTACAGTTCTAACTTCCTCATTCCCAGACAGTTATTGGGTCCAACCCGGAATTAGAGACTAAGTTTGTAAATAACTCTTGTTTTTTCATTTAGAAACTCGTAAAGAGTTGTAAATACCTCATGCTTTTGGAAATGACGTGGCCTACTTTTATACGCATCATATAGTTTTGATTAAAAATGTTAATGGAATTTTAATACAGACTATAAAACAAAACAAATGTTTGGAATACAAATCAAGATTTCTTATGGAAATATGAAAAAGATTAAAATATTCATAGCGGGTGATGGCAAAAGATCTTAAATTTCAAAATACACTTCTTGCATAGATTTAAGTTTTCTTCCGGTCATTAAAATGTATTTTCAGCGAATACAATATCGAATATTTGTTAATTTGGCAGCATTGGGTCGAAAGTATTAAATTTCAGCAAGTTTATAAATTCGGAAAGTTTTATTTGGAATATTTTCTTCTTCGGGAATTTTACAAAGCCGGAATTTTATTTTGGCGATTTTTGAATCATCTCATGCAAATAATAATAAATTATTAAAATTAATAAAATTCTCAAAAGAAAAATATTCGAAATCTAATAGCTTCTTCAAAAAAGTTGCCAATTGGAGGAAATTTTCTTTGCAAAAACAGTTTGTTCCGCATTCTCTTGATACTAGGTAATTCAGTTTCGCCGATGATGAATTTTCGGCAATAAACAAATTTTTAAAAACACAAAATTTTAGATAACGATTGGAACAAATGAAAATTGCAAACGTAACTGGCATTATTAGATGAAAATAATTGAAATAATTTAAAATGGGAAACGGTATTGGCATTATTAGACGAAATTGATTGAAAGAATTCAAAATTGGAAACGGGCTTGGTACTTTTAGACGAAATTAATTGCAAAAATTGAAAATTAAAAACGGTCTTGGCATGATTAGACCAAATTAATTGAAATAATTGAAACTTAGAAACGGTATTGGTATTATTAGAAGACATTTTTTAAAATAATTTAAAATTGGAAAGGGATTAGGATTATTAGACGACGTTATAATTATTAAATAATAATTAATACATTATTAATAAATATATTAAGAATATATACTACGATTATTATATTATAACACAATATACTTAAATTATAATATTAGTATGATATAATGATAATAATATTTTTCACAAGTTTTTGCATAATTAATTTTTTTTTAAATGTACCAAATCGTACTTTTTTCTTTGCCCTCAAACGATAAATTTTCGCCAAAAATGAACACTCATTTAAAATCGAACAGTTTAATTTTTTAGTAAAAAACAGGAACTTACGACAAAAATCGAGCAGTGTACTTTTATTCAATAATTAATTCTTACAACAAAAATTTGCAATCAAGGAAATAAATTTTAAAATATATTGATCAATCTTGAGTTGAATGTTCAACTTTTCAAATTTATCTTTTGAGATAAAAACTCATTTCTTTTATTAAAATTTCAGCTATAATATGACAATTTTTATAGTTGAAAAATAATCCTCTTGTTTTATATATTATCTGCTTTATTAAAAATTACAGTGTTTGTTCAAAAACGAATTTTTTCGTTACTAAATGTTTAAGCAAAATATTTTGTAGACTAAAGCCGTATGTAAATTTTGGGCTCTATGTTTATTTTCGCCCTATGACAATTTTGGAACCTATGCCAGTGTTGTGCCTTTTGTATATTTTGGTCCCTAAATCAATTTCGTGGACTACGTCAAGTTTGAATACTATGTAAATTTTAAGCCCCTTCTTCAATTTTAGACCTTATATCTTTTTCGGGCATTATGTCAATTTTGCACCCTATTTGAATTTTAGGCCCTGTATTAATTTAGGACACTATGTTAACTTTGGGTCCAATCTAAACTTTTAACAATACTTGAATTTTGGGAGCTATATTAAGTTTGTAGACTATTTTCATTTTTTTACATTAAAAAATTCTAAGTACGGCAATTTATAGTACTCGGGAACTCGAACATTTTGTACTTATGATTGTTTTCAAGAAAAAGAAAATGATCGGTGTTATAGTATTTTTTAAATTCAAACAGAAAAAATGAACATTTGAAGTCAAACAGCGCAACAATAAACTATTACTAAGACAATGTTAAAAGTATATTCAATGATGAGACAATAATAAATGTCGTTGAGTATCCTTTATATTCCAACATAAATCATAAAAGTAAAAATGTTCCATTATTTTATATGTTTTTTCAAGTTTTTTACCAATTTTTATTTTTGTCCTGTCAAGTTATACATTTAGTAAAAATAAACAAAAACATTCTTCAAATTGCGTGAATGAACTGCTACAAAATTCGCCACTTTATTATTTCAAAAGTTTCCGAATAACCCTTATAGCATTGTATTATTGAAATTTCATACACTAAAAGAAAAAGTGATGTTTATGCACATTTTTGATAAGTTCAAAAATAAAATTGAAAACTTCATTAGCGATTTTATTCGATAACGTATGATTATTTTAATGTGACGCATTTGGACAAATTTTCGGCGAAGTTGCCTACATTGGGACGAGCTGCCTCTGACTGTCTTAGTTCCGGACACTTGAACCTGAGTTGCGAAATTGCGTTTCCATTACTGCCTAATGGGCGTTTCATCATGTCTTTTTGCAAGTTGCAAATTTCCTCCTGTTTACGCCAATAATAGTTGATATTTTAAACAAAAAATAATTAATAATAGATTAAACATGACATAATTTTTTAACCAAAAAGACTAATTGTCAACAAAATAATTTCTGCATCTAGGGGACGGATGAGACGTGTAAGATACATTCTAAAAGCCAGATTTGAATTCATCGGCTAAAAATCTATAAGTGCAGCCTAGTCACTTATCTTTTGAAGAAAAATTTTTAGTACGGCCTGTGCGACCAGAAATCCCTAAACTTGTACCCGCTTTTTGCGACTGGGGGAAAACTGAGACTTCCAGAAAAATTTGAAGGCCAAATTCGGATATAGCGGCTCAAAGTCCATGGTGGTTGCCTAGCCACTTGTTTTATGCAGACAACTTTTTTCTTCTGGGCCTGTGTAATTTATAATATTGAATTTTAATGCATACTTAGCACTTTTGTTAAGAAATAAAATGTATGGGTTATTATTAGTAGTATAACTATGCGGGTTCTGCAACACTACTACGTAGTTTTACCTGCCACTGACAGATGGCACTTGTAGTCAGTTTCATGCAGTCGGTAACTGCTAGGTCGGTAAGGTAGATCCTTGCCACGGAACCATGACCAAGCCGTTAAGGTGGGCCCCTGTGTCTCCATCTATGTAGTTCAGTCTTCAGTCGACAGATGGCGCTCGTGGGGGTCATGGATTTCTCAGAATTTTCGAAACATCTGGAAAGATACCAGGTGTATACATATGAAACTGGTATTGCCATCTAGCGGCCAGTAGGCACACTTGTAGGCACTGTCGGAACTTACCATTTATGCTAATTGGCGTATTGTTATCTGTCAACAATATCCAATACCAAACATTTCAAGTTTCATATGACATCGTGATTTTTTTCGCTCTTGAAAATATCGAAATACGTGCCTTCAAACAACGATTTGCGGGGAGCATTAATTTTCTGTTTCCATTTGGGTAAATCGGCGATAGAATCTCATCGAATGCTTGTCGAAGCTTACGGAGAGCATGCTTTTGGTCGAACGCAGTGTAATGAGTGGTTTAACAAGTTCAAAAGTGGCAATTTTGATGTGAGAAACGCTGACCGCAGCAAACCACCGAAATCGTTTAAGGACGTCGAATTGCAGGCTTTGCTGAATGAAGACGATGGTCAGACGCAAAAACAGCTCGCAGAACAACTGAATGTGTCCCAGGCAACCATTTCCAGACGTTTGAAAGCCATGGGAAAAATCCTGAAAA
>NC_046662.1:52717135-52751186 GCF_010883055.1 Belonocnema kinseyi | reverse complement strand
GGGCGCATACTTTGAATAAAATATTTGTTATCATTCTCTTGAAATAAATGTGTTTTTTTCTTGAAAAAATACCGGTTTCATATGTATACACCTGGTAGTTGGCGAAAGTCGGTTAAGCGAAGGTTTCTGGAAGCTTTCAGAAAATATTTCTTATAGTACGATTTATGTAATATTCGCATAAATTTCTAATTGCGTATATCTTGCACTGAGCGACTACGGGTGTCGATGGGGGGTTTCTCGAAGCTTCTAGAAAGTTCGACCTAATAACAGCATATATGTAATACCCGTATATATTGTTAAATGCCTATACTTTGACCAAATTATTAAAAATAGTGTACAGCCGGATATTTCTATCCCATACAGAACTTTCGCAGCATTGCGCATGCGCCGGATAATAGTACCGAAATATACACAATTTGGCTCAGACAGCAAAGCAGTCAGCGTAAGATAACAGTAAGATTTGTTTTTTGTAGGTCTTACGGTCTTCATTAGCTAAAATAATAAAACGAAATGATTGGAAAGTTCGTTTATTAAAATTCTATCTTTCTGACGTTTCGCCTAGCACTGCGTGCCTTTTTCAAAGAATCTAAATAAATGATATATAAATAACGATCTTTTATAACATATAATTATACACAATTTTTTTTTTTTTTAAGTAAAAGAAATAAAAATTACCTGTTCTTTTTATCTTGTAAAAAATCAAGAATAATAATTTGAGAGTCAAACATCTGTCAAAAGTTCATGTCAATTTTTTAAAATAATAATGACATGTGCCGCCAAATTGTATCAAAATGTAACGAAAAACAGATCATAGAAAAGCCTCATAAAAATTGTAGAGGCTTTTTTAAATAAAAAACTACATCTTAATTCACGGGAATCCATACGATGTTTACGGACAACAACGAAAATATAGTTTAGTAGAGTAGACATAAATTTAGGTGCGAAATTTATGAATACAGAATAAAGGCGTTATTTAAAAGAACCTTGAATAAGAAAAGCGCGCTAAAGCAACTGGAATTTTAACTTGTTTTTAAAAATTTTATAACACTTTGATATATTTTGTTGACATTCATGATTTTTGTCTGTAAGTTAATCAAAATATTGTGATGTTTGTTTATAAAAATGGATTTTATCATGCGTCTTTTATATGTATTTTTTTCCCTAGCAAGAATTTTAATATTGTTAAAATCAAAATAATGGTTCAAGTTCCAAGAATGTTGTGAAAGGCCTGTATTACAATTTCAATCTCTACAATCTTGAACATAGGTAACGTAATTTTTAAGTCCGATTTTTTGTACGTGTCAACTCAGCTATTTTTCTTACTGGAAGCATTGAAGATTTCATGATTTGGCTCTCGAATAATATTGCTTATCAAAGGAAGCAAATAATTATTTAGAACTAAAGTAATTTTAATTTGATCCGAATTTTCTTTCCTGAAGCTCATATTACTCAATTTTATGCATCTATCGATCAAACCTTTTATCAGGCCGACCTTCTGACAATTTAAATGATGGAAATTACAATTTAGATGTCTACCAGACCATGACGCTTTCTTAAACGAATTGGTAATTAACTTACCTTCAGTTCTTTTTATAATTTGTAAATCAAGGTAATTATTGAATTATTATTTTTAAGTTCAGACGTAAACTGTATGGAATTTTCAAACTATAGAAAGCATTTAAGAAATCAACAACTCCTTCAGTAGAAAAAATAGCTCAAACATCATCCACATAACTTTTATATAAAATAGGTTTGAAATTCGGTTTTTTAAAAGCTCTTGTTTCAACATCTTCTGAAACCAAATTTAAAACTGTAGGAGATAATAGTGAACCCATAGGACAACAATTTAATTTATTTCCCTGTGAATGCAGCTCAGTAATATTTTTTATGCAGCTAAAGTTTGTCAGGAAAAGTATCTATACTCACAGTATTTATCCACATTCTTATTTCAAATCGTCAATATAAAATTTAAAATAAACAAACTTAATTTGTGGAAAAGCGAAAAAAATGGAAAAAATATATAATTACAAATTATTTTTTTATATTCTCACCATAAAACGTATTCAATTTCTGTAAAATTTGACCCTACCTGCATTTTGTCAAATGTCCACGTTTAAAAACCTTCTGTTGTTTGGAGATTTTAAGTCTTGTAGAACAAGAATTCTCGAAAGAATTGAGAAAAGCGTAGACTCTTAAACATCTTACAAGATTAACATAAAAAATTTTCGTATTTTTTTAAAAATTAAAATTTAGTCAAACAAAACCTAAGTAAAAATGACAAATTCCATTTTGCGATAAAACTGTATAAGATACGAAAAAGGTGATTCGACAAAAATTTGGCATTTAAAAAAGATCCACAAATGTATCATTGTTTCCTTTTCGATGGGGTGTGTGCGATTTTTATTTTATTTACTCTTCTTTTTGTAGCAGTTTTGTAAAAGTCTATCTTTATAATATATTAACATTTAATTTTTTACTTTTACATTCTCAATCCAGAAAACAGGTTTTTATGAATGCGTTTGTCAATATGTTTTTTTGTCTCTGATTCTGTAGATTTTTAGTTTGCTGACCCGATAACTTTTGAAATAATTAAACGATTGGATTTTTATTTATTAAAATATTGTAGTATCTTAAAATAAAGGTCAAGAATGCTAGCCAGCCATTTTTAATAAAAATTCAAAAATTGATCACATTTTGAATCTTTTTGAGACCAATTTTGTTTAAAATTCAAAAATTTTCTGAACAGAAAATCATAGTGTTCGAAAAGGCAAACAATTTATCCATTTGACTTTTTATGATAAAAGCAAAATTAACCAGATTTATAGCATTTACAAAACACCAAAAAAAAACACAAAAATAAATATTTCAAGCAAAATAACGCAGGATATAAAAAAAAGTCATGAGAAGAAAACTTTTTTTTTTTAATACCCTAAAGGATTACCATAACAACTTTTTAAATGTTCTTGAAGAATCAAAAACTCAATGAATAAAATAAAGACAAAAATTTCTCTTTCAAAAAAGAGCTACAAATTTATCATCAATAATTTTTGGAAATATTAGGATGCAGAGTTTTTGTTTTAATTGTGACAATTCACATTAAAAATAAAAAATTAGAATTTCTGGAAAAGCGAATCAGGTTTAAATTAAATGTAATAAATTTTTTTATAAGGGATTCCAATTTGTTCATCATAAAGACAAAACAATAAATGTACTTTGTTTTAATATTTATACATATTATGAATTGTAATAATATACATTTATTCAAATATGAGATGTTTCAGTGTAGCTGAAAATCAAAATTAGAGAAAAATAAGGAGCAAGTATTACAGTCACTATGAAAAATTAAATTTGTTTATCCTTTTTTAAAATCTCAATGAGTAATATTATGCCGAAGTACATTGATGAATTTAATTTAAATTTGATATAATAGGGTTAAACATAATGTATAAAAGTTTACATTTTTAATAAAATCAAGTGCTACGCACGAGACACGCGGTAAAAATGTGTTCGTTAAAACCCAAGGAGCTTTAACTAAAAGGAATTCGCAATCTCCAAATTAAATTTGTAGATGCGTTAACATTCAATTTTAAAAGGTCTGTGAATAAATATCGGGGAAATACAAAGACGGAGCACGTAGCCTGAAGTAAATACATGAATACATGCCTGCTTGGCAAACACATTTAAACAAATGAAAATTCAGTCAAATATTAGGAATATAATGATTTTCGAGTATCATTGCGATATTATTTTCAATAAAAAATTATTCAAATAAGTAAATAAAGCTTTTGAGCGGCCGATTGCAGTGGATTGGTTTTAGAACTTAAATATTCTCGAGCATTTCCGCTTCAACATCTGAAATTAAGAATGCAGGACAAATAATAAAATCTATCATTTTTCCAAATATATCGGGCGCAACAAAAAACTAGAAATTCTATTCTTGGATTTGAAATTACTCTCTCTGTACATTATTTGAGTTTTTAAATTGATTGAATCCGATTGGCAATTTGAAATTTATATTCAATTATTCCTGTTTGAAATCAGTACCCGATTGACACATTATGTGCTCAAATGTAATCTTTAGAGAAGTGCAAGGCAGTTAAAAAATCAAAAATCAGAATTTGCCTTTTTTATGATCGATTTTTCGCCCTAACCCACATAGAAATGGTTTTAACAAATTTGGTTTAAAATTATTGTAGAAATTAACAGTTATATATTGTAGCAATATTTGTACAACATTTTTAATACATAGACAATATGAAGGATTACGTAGAGTTTCATGTGATGCGCATTCGCGCGTTCTTTTCCAGACATATAGTGGGGATAAAGGGGAAAACGTTCTCTCTTCAGTGCTTCCAATTTGGCTCCATAACTGCACAGCCCATGCGTCGCCTTAAAAAATTGACTTGCTTGCACTTCCATTTTTTACTGAATTCTTCCTATAACTACCTCTAAGGAATTAACATTAATCTACACCTTATATCTGATGCATTCGCTTTTCTAGCCTAGCCTTCCTCGCTTTGTTTAGCCTTACCTTACACGCATGAAGCATTTTCTCGCTATGCCTTGCCTTGCCAGCCTCTGCCTCTGCGGCTAGCACTTAATACTTATCTACTATTCACAATATTTACAGTTTTCTTACACCTATTTCCTGTCCTATTTCACTCCTCCTTCTCTCCTCGTGCATTCTCCTCCCTTCATCCATCTTCACTACATTCGTTGTAAAGTACCTTTCCCGTTCCACCTCTATCTTGCCACCCCTACATCTGTTCTCCTTCTCCCACTAACGCTCTGTAACCAGCTTACTTCCTCCGTCTGCTAAAAACTTCTGATCATAATTACACGCTCGACTCTTTATTATAATCCCTAGACTCGCTCCTCTTGTCTCCATCTTGATAATATAGTTCGGCGTATTTCTTGCCAACCCCAGTGTAAACTTTACGTACCGTCAAATCAGACACGCATTCATAGAGAATTAAACAATTTCATTCTGTTTACAAAATCGTCTGCAAACAACCTCTTTCCCAGCCCCCATACATGCCCTATCACCACATTTGCCCTTCTCACGCTTTTTTTTTGTATGACCACTCACTTTCTGGTTCCTCCGGAAAAGGAAGTCCAGGTACACAAACTCTTTCATCTTCTGTACCGCTTTTCCCTTTCACTTAAACTCCCCTCCCTTATCTCGCACACCTCCTTTCTTATACACCATAACCTTAGAATTGTCCGCATTCAACTCTAAGCTATTTTTATCCAAGTATCTTTTCAACTTTTCCATCATCTCCTTTAAAGCCTCTTCGCTCTTTGCTAACAGCACTGTGTCACCTGCATATGCGAGTGACCATATCCTGACTTCTCCTACCGTAACTCCTCCAACCACTCCGGCGGCTAGCTTTCTTTCCATATCAGCGATTAAAATTGCGAAAACGTTGGGCTATGTGGGCACCCTTGCCTCAACTCTCTATTCATCCAAAAACCCTAAGAGATTTTCTCTTTTCTTCTGCCCTATCTTTCTTCTCCTCATATACCTCCCTTACACTCTCGATCAGGCCTCTCCACTCCTCTCCCTTCCATTGCCTCTAACTACGTCCCCCTATACACTGAAGAGAACGCACCTTTTAGATCGACAAATAACGCGTATAAATTGGCCTCCCTATTCCCTTTTTATACAGTGATACGACCAACCCTTTCTTTCACCCTCTTGGGAATCTCTCCCCCTCGTACACATTTTTTCACTACGCCCTTCAAACTGTTTCTCACCTCTTCTGTGCCAAACAGACACGCTTCATTTCTACACCGTCCAGCCGTACTGCCTTAGATTTTTTGAACTTCCTTATCCACTTTTCTATTTCCTCGTCATTCAGCTCCTTTCTATCTACCCCCTTTGTTCTTCTCATCCCCTGATCTCTCTAGAACATTCCTAGAAGCTCCAAAAGAAGAGACCAACTTGATCTGCTCTTTGAAAGCTTCCATTTAGGAGAAATAAGCGAATGAGCGTATTCGAAATTAGGACGATATGATTATGGTCCTGCAAAGGGACATGTACCAAAAATGGAATTTTTAGCAGGATTCTTTATACGCTCCTTTGTGAAGAAAATTGAGAATGGGTTTCTGTACGAGTTCATTCTTCACGAAGAAACTTGAAGCACCGGTTTCTGTACAGCATCACATACAGGATCACTCAAGCAGCTTTTCTTGCAGTAATGTTCCTTTACAAGATCATCTGCATATTCTTTTGCTAATTTCTTGCACAGGAAACGTCAAAATATTACCTTTGGGTTTGTGTGCGTGAACCTGTACATGAACATATGAAGAATCTACCGAACTTCCAGAATAGGAATCTTTGGTTGGGATAATACATGATATCACAATGTATTACATGCCTTGAAAGAAGAAACTTACAGGTACCGTCCCTAGTAGTTGAGCTGATAGAACGTCTGCCTTTGTAGCAGGTGGAAGGGATTTCATATGAGGAATGTTAGAACATCTTTTACCGTAGCTCTAAAGGTTTGGATCCTAGATCTAATTAGACTATAGGTTTCTACAGAAAAGTTAGGTGATCTCCTGAGCGAATTCGATCTGTTTCGAGGAGTCATAATTGCTTGAGGGTCGGGGCGCTAGCCAATTTTAAGTGAAATAAGAGCAGATTGAGTTATATACAGTAGAACCTCGATAATCCGAGGTATTGCGGAGAGGAGATACTTCGGATAAGCGAAAACTCGGATAACACGAAAGAAGCGCAAGCTAAGGAAGATTCATCTACTTTTAATATATTTTAAATAGTTTGACGTTGCAAAATCTTTGCAACTCACAAATTTCAATTTATTCTATTTAACGGTTTTTCTCATCATGTTTCGAGGCTCTTTGTAAGGAAGCCTCGGAAACTGCACGGTAGTTCATGACTAACGACTGTAATTATAAGAAAATTGTATATTTAAGGACTGATATTGCTTAGCTTTGTTTGCTTCTGTCATGTAACCTACGCTGCATCGCCGACTACGAGAAATTTCGAGGGACATCTTGGACACCCGGGACTATAGAGAATTTTAATGGAACCAGAGATGCACGAGGAGGGCGAAATGTACAGATTCAGGCCATTCAAATTCTTCTGCCGAAACCCTGAGTACCAACCAACGCTTTGACGAGTACGTTACCCCTCAAGAAGACTTTTGTTAAGATGCCGACTGGATTCGTGGAAAATTCTAGATCATTTAAAAAATTACAAATTTAATTTCTCCACCTGGCATGAAAGTCGACAATACTTCCTTTGAGAAGTTTTTATTCTTAATTCCCCAGCGTGACTAGTGGGAGCTCTTCAACCCAGGCCCGGACGATTACTATTGGGAGTACTGGTGTGCCAGAAGAGATATTTTGCAAATCTCAGGATGAATTTGGGCTCCAGGCTGTAGCCAATAGGTCTCACCAGAGAGAAAATTGTCAAAATTGTGACATGTAGAGAATAAAAAGGACTACGGGGATAGTTAGGACCCATAGTAGTCGGCACTGATGTTCACTACGACATATTTAATGCCGTCGCGCCAACTCCAGCCAATTAGCGCACGAGCTATAGGAAGGAAAAGGCGAGATGAGGAACGAGCCGAGAGCACACCGAAACTCGCTGTCTGTTCCGATCAGGCTCGGTCAACTCAATAAGGGAACATGGCAAATTTCTAGAACTTTGGCGCGGGGGTTGAGAGGCAGCGAGGGGAGTCAAATTAATTCTCCCGCCCATCGCAGTTGGCGCAAATTGGTGTTAAAAGCGCGTGCGCGGAAAATTTTTTGTTATCACTTGTTGCTGTCACGTGTTGTCTGGTGCTGTCACCGTATGAGACCATAACCTCAAAATGGTTTTTTGTGTTCTGGTATCACCTTAATGAAAAGGTTTTCTTGAAAACGCAAACTGGTGTAGTTATGACATATTAAAAAAACTGTATATCAGAGGTCAACTTTGCTTCAGAAAAAATAAAAATTCACACGTATGCACATCCTAACTCGTCTCGTAATTATCTTTTTCTACTTGAAATACAAAAATAAGAGCAAAATTAAGTAAATGAGAAACGTAAAATGAGAAATTGAATGATAGTTATCTTTAATTTCTTATTTTTCATTTCTTGCTTCCTTAATTTTGTCTCTATTCGTCCTCTTTTCTTAAATTCTTTTACTAGACAATAAATCTAAGGAAGGAGCATGCAAATTTATAGCGACTAACACATGCATGATTCTGTAGTTCTTGTGCCCATCACAGATGGCGCTGAATTTCGCCATTTATTTTCCACGTAGTTGATCGAGCCTGGTTTCGATGGTGTTACCGAGGCTATAAGTCGCGTAGTCGAAGCCAGATTGTTATCATTTCATGAGATGGATTTTTTTATTCTCGCTGTCTTTGTCATATTGTTATTGTACGAAGTCCCAGAGGAAATCTTCTGAAGGATTACGAAGGACTTTTAGGAGATAAACACGAAAGTTTGGCCGTTTACTGGTAAGAATCAATGGAATACTAAGGTGCAGCCCGAATAATTAATTCGACACATGGTCATCCTTTCTTTTGCTGTTGAGTTTTAGATTTGTAGAAACGGACAGTTTGCTGGAACGTAGTTCGGTGACTTAGCAAATTTTGAGGTTACCCCTTTAGTGTTTTGTTCTGTGACCATACCTTTAAGTTTTAGTGAATCCTTTGAATTACCAATCTTAAGAATACCTCTTTTCGATGAAATTGTGAATACCCTCACTGTTTAATTGTGTTTTAGTCCTTTTGTTGAATTTCTTATCTCTTTCGTTTGTAAATTTTGACTGTAACTTTTCGTTAAACTATGACTACCCCTTTTTTTGAACCAATTTCCCCTTTCTAGAGAAATGTTGACTATCGTTTCCGTTGAAATATGATCTTCCCTTTTGATAAATTAACTTTCCCTTTCTTGTTAATTATTTTTTCCCCTTTTCTTGAGATATGACAACCCTCTTTTCTTAATTTGACTACCCTTTTAATTTGTGGGAATATGACCAGCGCTTTTTCTTTAATTGATTAACCGTTTTTGACCCTTTTTCTTTAATTTTGGCAACTCCTTTCTGAAATCGTGAATACTCTTGAATTATTGATCAGGACTAACCACATTTAATATGACGACTTCCTACAGTTCTTTTTAAACATTCAGTTACCTCTTTTTGTTTACCCTTTTTAATGACCCCTTTCAATTTTCGATTACGACAAGCCTTATTTAGTATGACTACTCCTTTGTGTTTCTGTCAATCTGTCTAGATATAACCACCCCTTAGAGTTTCACTTACCCCCTGGGTACCCTTCGCTTTATTTTTATTCTTCCTTTTAGAGTAGCCTTTGGCCGATCGTAAATTTATCGCACTTATGTTTAAGATCACGACTTAGAGGTAAGCTACAAATTGAACGCTAGAGGTTATGTCATTATTTTGATCTAGTTCAATGATGCGAGCTTTAGTTAAGCGTCATGAAGTAGCACCAACGTAAAGTGCCTAATCCATTGTAGATTAGTTAGTTTAATATAAATAGATAGTGGTATGTAGAGTTTCTGTTTTGGAACTATAAGTTTATCTAATATCTATATTGTAAAGTAAAGTAGGATTGTTGCTTGGACAAATGAGATTATGTATTACCAGGAAAACTGTTTTGTATTAGGCGTTAATATACCATGTGTTGTTTTTTAAACTGAATCTTGACTAATCTCATTTTATTTGAATTCAGGTTCTTCTTTTACTTTTACCATCACACGCCCCCTCTACGATTAACCAGATTTTCAGGGCTGAGCTACCGTAATTATTGAGATCCAGAAGATGCAGTGCCGAAGGTAGGTGTTAATTTTATTTAAGTGAATAAAGTAACAAAAAAAGTAAAAAAAGGTCATGAAAGTAAATGTAAATAAATTAAGAATTTTGACATCCTGAAGTCTTTTTCAAAATTAAAAAATCTGCTCGCATCGGGGGCGCATACTCGTCGCGTGCTGATGCGCGGCTCTTTCCGCTGCAAGTTTGAGCGCGCCTAGGGTACGCGGATGTTGGTTTTCACGCTTCGCGCTCGATAATATATTTATCTCGCGCTTTGCGCTAAATAATGTATTTCTCTTGCACTTTGCGCACAATAATTTATTTACCTCGCGCTACGTGCTCGAACTTTGTGCATAGACTTTTTAAAACTGAAGGTGAAAGCATACATAGTCACACACACACACATATATATATATATATACCTGTTTTTTTAAAATGCAATCGTATATTTGAGAATTTTTGAAATACTGTGAAATCGTTGCATGAAGAAAAGTAAATTTTCGATTTTTCACTATTTTGTATTCCGTCAAAATTTGAATGCTTGATTTATCAAGAAAATTCAAAAAGTTGTTATGATAATCTTCCAGGGCATTTCGGAATCAAACTTTTTCTTCTCTCGCCATTTTTTCACACCGTCCGTTATTTGGCTGAAAAGTTTTGTTGTCGTGTTTTTTGGAATTTTGTAAATGCTATAAATCTAATAATTCTTCATTTTGTGAAAAAAGTCATTAGCATAAATTGTGCAACTTTTTCAATTCTATGAAAAACCGTAGAGAGAATTCTTGAATTTTGAAAAAAGTGGTTTAAAAAATATTGGAAAGTGCTCAAACGTGACCTGTAGTTTAGGACATTAAACGAGTGTATCAAAGGCCAATCTGATAGATTATTTTTTTCAAAAGTTATTGAGTTCACAGACAGACATACATACATACACACATACATACATACATACATAGATGCATACATACAGACAAATACAGACAGACACATTCGTGAAAACCTGTTTTTTGTATTTACGGGGTCTCAAAACGTGGACATTTGAAAAAAACTGGGAGGGGGGGGGGTCAAATTTTACATAATACTAATACCTTCTCTGACGAGAATGTAAAAAAGGGTTTAATAATAAATTTACAGAAACATAAAAAATATGTTCGCTAAAATAACAGATTAAGATATGCGTCTGCATAAATGATTATTAAAAATGACGATAAATGTTATTTAATTCAAATAGTCAATAGTACAAATGGTTCAATTCCAAAAATAATTAAACGAAGAATTTTCCTCTACAATAAATTTTAAATTCAGACATTTTTTTATAGAAATTTTTATTAAAAATTATGAAAGTCCTTATTGAATATGAAATGGAAGCTCTCAACTTATGGTCGGATAATTTCCGTAAAAAATTTCTTTTTTCATATCATATAAATGAACGTTTCGTTGATTCTGTTAGTTAATCGTGACAAATAAGGTTATTTAAATAATAATTAAAAAATCATTTGTTTCTACAAAAAGAAGCCAGATTGACATATTGTAATTATTTCTTTATTGAACACTACAGATATTTTTATAATTATAGTTTATTAAAATAAATTCACTCATTATTAAAAAAAATCTCCACTAAATATCTGTACTACTATTGTCTATAAATAAAAAAAATTTTAATTTAAAAATTTTTTCGAAGTACACAAGGGAAATTTTAGAAAAAATCATGTGACGTACAGCGGACTTAAGTATGACTATGGGTTAGTCGCGAGCATGTCAATAAAATAAACATTATTTCGATATACTTTTTTTTTGAAACCTTATACTAAAGTGGTAGTTTATAATAACAATAGGTAATAATTATATTGTAGAAACATCAGAAGCCGTCATATGTGTATCCTGCTTTGAGTCATTTCCTAGTGATTTTTTTATCTTCATGCTTGACCGTTGGTTTTTATCTGAAATAATCTTGAATTTGAACATTAGCATCCTAAATTAAGAACTATGCGCGTACTTCGTTTTTCGATGTCAGAGCAAAAATCATTTTTTTCTATCATAAAATTTAATACATATTTGGTATTTTAACCAAAAAAGACTTTAATTTTTGAGCAGACTTTTACAATCACACACAAAACAAAGATTTTGAAGAAAATGCTTAAATTCTTAATCCAAAAATCATTTTTTGTTCAATTATAATTATAGGAAAATGTTCATTCGCTCTTAATCTTATAAAATTTTCTTATATTCAAAGCAATTCCTTTTCTTTTGAAAAAATGTATTTGTGTGAAAAAAAAAAAAATTCTCGTTCTCACATTCGCTCTCCGCCGCCGAGCCGACATGAAACTTTACGCCCGCTATATGAAACTTTACGCCCGCTACATAAAACTTCACGTCCGCTACATAAAAAATTTGTAATATTTTCAATCATAAATAAATATCTTATCAAGGAAAAAGGTAATTTTTTAATCAAATTGACAAATAATGCCTTTTTAAGTTATTTCTTGTAGGTCTTCCGTTTTTTCTACACTTAATAGTTGCTTTTGTGGAATACTAAAAAAATATAATATAAATAATAATAAAAGATGTAATAATAACGAATGTATGAAAATTGAAGTCTTTTTTATACATACTTAAAAAAATACTATTATTTAAGACAGTTTGATAAAGGTCATAATATCTGATAGATAGTGAGTAGAATAACGATAATAATAATTTAGATTTGTTCATTGAAAATTATTAAAATTTACAAAATAATTTTGTTAATAACAAGAATTTTCACAATGATAATTAGTTAATTAGCGAAATCGAATTTTATACCAGAGATTTTCTATTTTTACAAAAAAAAATTAAAAAGAGACAAAATATTGGGAAAAATTTCTAATTGTATTGTTTCTGAAGTAAAGCAAAGAAATTGAATTCTGAGGTTATGTGCTTTTCTTCAACAGGTTTTGATTAAATTATTTCGAATAAAATAAATTAAATTCAATCATAGAGAAGACCAAATTAAAAATCATATTGAAGTAATATTTTTCAGAACAGAGTTGAGTAATCAGAAATAAAAGAAGTATTTTGCATGAGGTCAAAAAACATTTTTTACAATAGGCGTGTCTTATGTTTTTTTTAGTCCTTAAAACCTTTTTTTTAAATAAGGCTTTATTTCAAAACGAAGATATTTTGGATGGAATTAAAAGATGTGAACAAAACTGTAATGATTTTCAAAAGACTTAATAAAGATTTCAATCATTCTTAGAAATATGACAAATCATTTTAACAATATTTCAAAGATTTTAATAATTTCGTAAATGATTCAAAAATATTTCAAAAATTTAGAGATTTCAGAAAGAACGCAATGATTTTACAAACATTTTAAATATTTGGCAGAGATTTAAACAATGTTTAAAATATACCATAAATAATTTCCCAAAGATTTTAATAATTTCACAACTGTGTCAGAAATATTTCGAAGATTTCCAAAAATTCCAAATATTGTGCAAAGATTCAAACAATTTCACAAATATTACCAAATATTCTCAAAACGTTTCAAAAATTTTACAGAGATTTCAATAATTTTCAAAAAATTTCAAATGTTTTGTAACAAAATTCGGATAGCTCAAAAAGATTTCATAAAGACTGCAATGATTTCCCAAATATTTCAACAATTTCAGAAATATCTGAATGTTTCAAAAATATTTTTAATATTTTATAAATATTTCAATGATTTTCCAAAGATTTGAAAAATTTTACAAAGATTTGATATGTTTCTGAAAGATTTTGGATAAATTTACGAGATTTTACAAAGAGCTCAATGATTTCCCAAAGATTTAAATAATTTCAGACATATTAGCAAATATCTATGAACTGTTGAAAATATTTGTTTCAATATATAATTATTCACTTTTTTGAAAAGTAAACCTTCTTTTGGTTAAAAATTCAACTACTTACGAGAAAACTCATGTCTGTTACATTTATGTTACATTTATTGTTGTAAAAAACTCACAATTTCAGTTAAAAATTATTATTTTTGTTAAAAAAATCAGGTATTCAAATATTTCGTTGAAAATTAATTTTTTTAATTCCAGATTTATCATTTGAGTTAAAAAATTACCTTTTTAAAAAATTCCACTATTAATTATAAAAATCGGTTTTTTTCTTCTTATAAAATTTATCATTTTCATTCAGAATTAAAATATAATGTAAAAAATAAATTTTTTTGTTAGAAGAATTATCACTTTAGTCGTAATTAATCTATTTATTAGAAAATTTAACTATTTGGAAGAAAATTCGTATAGTTTGTTGAAATATAGACTTTTCTGTCGATTATTAATTTTTTCTTTCAAATCCTCATAATTTTAGATGAAAAATAATTGTTTTTGTAAAAAATTAGACTATTTTGTTGAAAACTGTTCTTCTTTTTGGCTTAAAAATGGGTTTGTTAAGTAAAACTTGAACTATTGAATTTTCAGTTGAAAAATAATTCTTTCTGTTCGATATTCCACTTTTTTTTGAAAAAATTAATCGTTTTAGTTCAGGAATTTATTTATTTTTTGAAAATCGAGCTAATTTAGTTTAAAATTTATTTCATTAGCTGAAATTTTTACTATTTCATTTTTCCTAATAATCAAGCTTTTTTGGCAAAATATTTATTCTTTTAATTCAAAATATAACTATTCCGTGCTTGTTAGAGAAATTTATATTTTTGGTTAAAAATGAGAGTATCAGTAAAAAATTCAATTTTTGAACTGAAAAAATAAGAATTCCATTCTAGCTTGAAAATTCTTCTGTCTTGGTTGAAAAGAGTTTTATTATATTTTAGGTTAAGAGTGCATCTTTTTTGTTTAAAAATTTTATTATTTTGTTAAAATTTCAACTGATTTAAAAAAAATGACAAAAACATGAATTAAAAAAGTTTAAAACTCAACCGAAGATTCATCAATTCAGTTGCAGATTCATTTTTTAGTTGAAAATTAAACTATTTCGTAAAAAATTCATATGCTTCACTAAGCAAATTTCTTGTTTTAGCAAACAAATATTAATTATTTTGTTCAAAGTTTCTACTATTTGGTAATAATAATTTTTTCACTTTTTGGCGTAATTGATTTAGTTAGAAATTAATTTTTAACTAATACATTTTTGGTTGAAAATGTATCTTTTTGGGTTAAATTCAGAATTATACAAAAAATTAAAATAACTATTACTATACTTTTATTATAATAATATTTAATAATATAATTACTATAATAATTAAAATTATCGAATAGATTAAACTAATTAGAATTAAGAAAACGATCAAATTAGGTCATAAAAAATAAGGTCACCCTCGTTTTCTGAAACTGTGATGTTGTTTTCTAAAATGTGTTGTTTACTAGCAAAAACTTGTTATCGTCGACACTGAATTACTCTGCATTAAGAGCCAAAATGACATTTTTGACCAGTAGGATACAAAAAAGTAAAAAGAATTTCATGGCAAATATTAAAGATTAATAAAAAAGTTATATTTACAATCAAAGAGATGAATTTTCAACTAGTATGATGAATCTTCGACCGAAAATATTTATTTTTAAGAGTCGTTTCAAAATTAAACAAATAGTTAAATTTTTAATGGCACATAAATGGATTATGATCAACAAAAAATATAAAAGTTCAATGTTTTAGGTAAAAAAGATTTCAATTTCAATTTTAAAAAGAGTTGAGATCAACGAAAATAAATTGCGTTTTAACCGAAACTTGTGTTTCTAGAAATGAGACAAAAATTCAACTAAATGGTACGAATTTTCAAACCATACATACAATTTAAAAAAGTTTAATTTTGAATCTAAACAAATTTGTAACTCGAAAAAAAATATTGAACAAAATTATAATTTAGCGAAGATATAATTTTTCATATCCTCAAAATTAAAATTTCGAATTACAATACATTCGCATTTTTTTTTAATGTTCAATACTGAAAAAATTATTTGAAATCTTCTGTAAGAGAGGATAGTTATAAATTATAATAAATGTTTTAAAAACACTGTTAATTATCATATTTATTACTTTATGAACTAAAATGTGTGTAAGAATAAAAATCTCCAAAAAAACCTCATCTATCTAGCATTAATAAAATGCAGATAGTCATAAACAATAATCTTTTGATTGAATAATTATTTTTTTTTAAGGAAATTAATTATTAACTTTGCTAAGAGAAAAGTAAAAATATAGTTAATTTCTTTGAAACTGCATTTTCTAGTAATATTCTAAGAAAATAATATTATACATTATTTAAACAATAAGTAAAATCACTCTAATTAAATATTAAACAAAAAGTTTAAAATTTAGGAATAAAGCGCTGCTTACTCACTCTAATCTGACAGAAAGTTCCTTAAAAGAATAATAAATTGTTGAAAAAAAGTATTTAGACATTTATTTATAATTATAAAGTAGTGTTTCATGTATGAGGAACAATTTGCTTTAAAGACACTGCTAAAAAATATAATTAGCTCGAAAAACTTGCAAAAACCTATATTTATATTGATGAGTTTTTTGTTTGGGTCACTATAGAATAGACTTATGGGGCTGATATTTGAAAATTGAAATTTTATTCTTATTTTATAGTTCGTATTCTATAGTTAGTTGTAAAGATAAATATTGAATTTTAACTAAATCCATCCAATATTGACGCTTCTGAATAATATTTACAAAAAAGTGTTTTTCTCTTATGTGGAATACGTGTTGAACTTTTATGGGGCTGGCGCCACCTCTGAGTATGATTAAAAAGTAAAAAAAAAATTAAATACATTCATTTTGTTGTGTTAATCATAGGGCGATTCTTTTTTTACATCTTTTAAGAGAATTATTAAACATTCTAATCTTCAAATTGCTAAGATTTGTCCTGATAATTAGTACGAGGTGTTTTTTTCGAGTCACAGGACACAAATTTGGGGTCAAAATAACATTAAATAATCTCTCCTTAGTTTTCCTCTTCCTGATTCTCGTTCATTTATCTCTGTACTTCATGCCAGTCCCTCCCATAGTCACACTTTCTCCATTCCCTTCCAACTTGCCATGTCCCCTCCTCCAATCTCAAATGTCCCGTGTTTCCTCTCAGCATACGAGGTGTGGCAATTAAGTAATGAGACTGGTTTTATTGCCGCGCTTGTGGTAAACCTGCAACCTTAAAATTCCTTGCCCCTTGCCCGGAATCCTTCCCCTCTCCATTGATATATTTACCATCGCTCTAGCCTGTCTAGTTCGACTGCTGTGTCGTTTTGAGTAGACATGTGTTGGTGGTGCTCGTCACGAAAATGGAGAAACGAAATCTAGAGAAACGCGTCGCGATAAAATTTTGCGCCAGATTGGGATTTGTTCCATCAGAACAAACCGTAAATCAAGTCTACTATCTCCAAGTACTTGAACGATTGCGAAAAAGAGTCAACAGGGTGCACCCGGACACCGCTCGTAACTGGATCCTTCATCACGACAACGCTCCTTGCCCCCTTTGCTGTGTTGCAACAGCCGCTTTCTTTGCCCGATATGTCACCATGTGACTTTTTTTTCTAGAACAAAATCGGTGGTCAAAGGAATCCATTTTTAACCGATTACGGACAACCAAGAGGCCGTGACGAGGGTACTCGCTGACATCACAGTCGAAGCGTTCTAGATATGTTATATGTATAGCAGCCCAAGGGAACTACTTTGAAGGGGATGGCAGATTTGTAGAATAATTTTTAACCCTTATTCGGCACACTGGGACCACCTGCGCCCCCAGGCTATAATTCATTTGTTTTAAGTACGAAAACGTAGAAAAAGCGGGTCTAGTACGACATTTGGCTAAAGTTCGATTTTGCCACCGTAGCTACAGTGCAGCAGCGCTTCGCTCAAACCATCAAATTTAGATTGAAGAATCAGGTACGTTAAAAACGTTTTCCTACTTTTTTTTTATACGGTATGTTATGATTAATTACATAATCAATCAGATGGCGTACAATTTGCGGTCTTTCCCCATACGCTAGGAACTACTCACAGAAGATGAGGAGAGCGATTCGGATGGCTGTAAGCATCTGACGACAAACAAAGAAATTATTCAGAAGAAATTACAGAAAAAGAAGAAAGCGAAATCGAGAATGTTGATATAAAGGATGCAAGTTTAAATTAAGGCCTTCTAGAGTCTCGTGCTTGAGGACAATTTTGACCAACTGTGTCATTCCTTTACTGTCACTGGAAGGAAACACAGATGGTCATGCAGAATTTTCTTTGGGATTCTAGATCAAGCTATTGTAAATGCAAGAGTTTTTCAGCGAGTACGATATAGTACACAAAAAAGATGCGCATACATGATTTGCAAAGATTGTGCCGGTAATCCATAGTAAAATTTGATGATACATTATTTTACATGCTTCTGTCAGTTTTCGACAATATTTCGATCAAAACATTGTCAAAGTTTTCTTTGGAAAATACATTTTTTGTAACATGTTGGCAAGAACATGAAGTTCATTTTTTCTCAAAATTCCTACCCTCATTTCTAAAAATAAATACCTGTTTTGAAACAGATTTCCAGATTATACTCTTTTTCTGAAGTTGATACCCTAAAAGTTAACTCATGTGAATTTTGAGCCTTTTTAAGAAAAAAATAAAAAAGATTTGAATTTTTTTGTGAAATCACAATTTTTCTGTTTTTTTTTTATATTAATTTCTTCATCATACTTTAAAAATATTTTTAAACATATAACCATGATATTTTGGGAAAGTAAGCTCTGAGCACAGCCTAGAAAAAAATGAAACTCAAAATATTAAGCGGTTCATTTACAATAATAAATTTTGTCGTTGGTGTGCAGGTGGTCCCACTGTGCCGAACATGTCTCTCCGCGGAAGTGTGCCGAATAAGGGTTAAATATGCGGTTTTTATGGAATCAGTCTCATTGCTTAATTGTCACACCTCGTATACACAGACAATCGTTGATCCTCCAATGTACACCGAAATCGGTGTTCAATAGAGTTGCAACAAATTTGAGCCACACAGGTTCATTCGGAGAATCGAAGGGAAAAGCATCATTTTGGACACTATCTTTTCTCATCCAGTGCAACGTCAAGTGTCGTCTACAAACTGTAAGTCACCTGTCAAGATCATTTTGTCGGTCGTTAGTTAAGTGAAACAGATGTTAATAAGCAGTTAAGTTATAATAATAATTACCTAACTTTTTATTTCCTCCCATTCACCAGCGACGAAATAGTCTTGGAATAAAAATAGTACTTGGCGTGATGTAATATCCAAATGTTAGGTTAGTCAAAACCTACTATATGACATTCAAACCACCAAAGCCGGGATGTACAAACTAAGTCGTGACCGTCTGCATCGAAATTGATGACTGGTCGTTCGAACAAATTTCCACTAGATTTTCTGCGGAAGTTTAAAGGTATCTTAGATATCTAATCTTGCAGTGGCTAGTGTCATACATAAAAGATAAGGTAAATACAATTGTATAATAAAAACGAAAATTTGTTTTTCGCGATGAGTAGGGATGTAAATTTGCATGAAACTTTAGCCTGATGAAAAGTTTCATGAAACATTGGGAGTTTCGTAATACATTGCAATGTTTCAAATATAGCGGCGGGAACATTCAAACTGATAAGAAAAAGCCTATTAGGTATTTTCACTTCAATAAACAGCTAACTTCACTTCGTAGATTGCTGAGGGGAAAATAAGGGACCAAATGTATGGGATTTAGTTCATTTTTCCCCTAGTTTGCTAACATTTTCGTAAAAGCTAATTTTTTCTATATAAATGTAGTTGAAAGATATTTTTTATTTCTTAATTACTATTTAATGAAATAATAAAATAATAATAATGATGATCAATTACAAATATATTACAGAAATAAAGTTTTGTTCCATGCATTCGATCCCTTTTTCCCCTCAGCTTTTAACAAAGTGAAATTAGCTGATGGTTGAAGTGAAAATACCTAATTGAGGCTTCCATATCCCAACTTTTTCCTGCCGGCTGATTTGATTTATTTTTCCGGTTTATACTGTGAACCATTGATGCCAATGTTGGCATTCTGAGCTACTGCGCTTGCGTTAGGGCTGACCGCTCATTGGCCGCACTTGGCGCGCGATTCAAAATTACATTAAAAAAACGATTCTTGTAACTTTAGTAAATAATTATTAAAATATCCACAAGGATATATACAAATTGTGTAACTTTGATTTCAGGCAAAAAAAGACAACACATATATTATATTAATAACAGTTTATTTTCAGTGAATTCCAAAGACCAAATTATATTTTACAAAACGTTTGATAAATTTAAATTATTTCTTGAAAAAAAGATTCTACTCCACCTTCACTTCATTGGGAATTGAACCACAAAACTTCTGATTTCCTGCCAGGTGCTTTTCCAATTAAGCTATTAGAGATATCAGAATAAGTACTCTTAATTCAAGAACTTAACGCTAATTTTTAGCTAGGTGTTAATGGTACAAGTAATTATTTTTAAATTTTTAAATTTTTCTGCTATATCATCAGAGATTGTACCGTACCGTGAGTAGATCAACCCTTTAAACCATGAAGGCAGAAAATCTACACAATATCGATCAAGTTAAGAATCTTCAATAACAGAAAATGCTTAACGTCTTAATAAGACTAGATGGAAAATAATATTTTTTAAATTAAAATTATTTCTTGAAAAATGATCCTACTCCATCTTCACTCCATTGGAAATCGAACCACAAAATTCTTATTATATAAAATCTTATTCTGATCTCTGTAATAGCTTAATTGGAAAAGCACCTGACCGGAAATCAGAAGTTTTGTGGTTCGATTCCCAATGGAGTTAAGATGGAGTAGGATCTTTTTTTCAAGAAATAATTTTAATTTAAAAAATATCATTTTCCATCTAGTCTTATTAAGACGTTAAGCATTTTCTGTTATTGAAGATTCTTAACTTGATCGATATTGTGCAGATTTTCTGCCTTCAAGGTTTGGAGGGTTGATCTACTGTCGGTAAGGTACAATCTCTGATGATATAGCAGAAAAATTAAAAAAAAATTAAAATAAAAACGTTTAATTTAAAAAGAAATTTCTTGGAAAAGTGATTGAAAATAATTATTTATAAGTTTTTATTATTTTGTATGTATTTTTCTGGGAAATCATATAATTATATAACCTATAAATACATAAATTATCACGACTGCATTGTAGTTATGCTTTCTCTTTTTTTTTTTACTTCAAACGTCGTTTTGTCACGTCTCAATCAAAAAGAAGAATCTGAAATTTTGTTTTAAAATTATTCAAATATTGTCACAATTATATTCTGCAATTAGCTTCTATATATCAAGCTGCTAAAATATCATATGGTATTTAAAAAAATGTATCTATTAACAAATATTTTGAGAAATATTAGTCTTTCAAATTCAATGAAAATAAACTGTTATTCATCAAATATATGTGTTATAATTTTTTTCTTATCTGAAATCAAAAGTTACACAATTTGTATACATTTATTTGTATATTTTAATAATTATTTATTTAAATTACAAGAATTGTTTTTCAATGTAATTTTGAATCGTGCTTCAAAGGGTAGGCAACCAACGCTCAACCCTAACGCACGCATGAATGCAAATTATTATCATTTTGTTATTGCATTAAATAGTCTCTGAAAAAGAAAAACTATTTTTCAATTGCACTTATACAGAAAAATTACTTCCTACGAAGATATTAGAAAAACAGAGCAAAAATTAACCGATTCCCATGCATTTGGTCAATTGTTATCCCCTCAGTATTCAACGAAGTGAAGTGAGCTAGTGATTGGAGTGAAAATATCTTATTGTATATGCAGACGGTCATGACTTTTTATATACGTCCCGGCGTTAGTTTAAATGTCGATGGGCATGACTAACCTAACTTTTGGAAGTTGCATTAGGAAGTTTTAATTTTATTCTAAGTGACTGTTAGGCCCTATTAAATGAAAGAAATTTGAAAATTAGGTAAATATTGTTTCAATTGGTTTCCTTATTACCAATTATTTAGGCTAATATCGCAAAGCGAATAGTTGCTTTGACAGGTATTCAGGTGGCTGTCAGCGCGGTTCAGAACTCCACAACTCTGCATGAGCCAAAATTCAGTCTCCAAATGATACTTTTTCCTAGATGTCCACATGAGCACCTACGTTCAAAGGAATACATTTGAGACTTGAAAACTCTCTCAAATGATCATTAGGAGCCCAATGAAATTTAAGCTAAAACAAATTTAACACCGGCGTTTTTCTGTGTAACCTGGACAATTCCAGCTCACTCCCGTAACCCATCTCAGAAATCTCTCCTGCATGTTCTCTACCTTCTTATACTCCTTCTACACCAACTCTCCACCCATAACACATCTTTAAACCAGAATCCTAAGTAGCGAAATTCCTCTACCATTTGCACCACTTCCCCATTTATCTTTTATCCATACTTTACTTCATTCTTTCTCTTTCAAAAACGCACTATCTTTTTTTCACCACATCAATTGTAAGGTCTTTCTCTCTTAGATATTATTCAAATCATTTTACTTTAATGTTCATTTATCCTTCATTCTCTGCGACAATTACCACATCGTCCGCGTGTGCTAACGAGTATATTACTTTATTCCTTAGAACTGCACCCCGTTTTCCTTTCCTATGAATTTTCTCTTCTAACTCTGCTAAGAATAAAATAAAAACGGAATTAACGGGCACCCTTGCCCGAGACTCCTTTTTGTCCTGAACTCCTCCCCTTTCTCTTCCCCGATCCTAACCCATGTTTTCGTCTCCGTAAGGACCTGCTTTTTTGCTGTCCCAGGTTCCTGTAAACTAGATAATTCAAACAAAGATATTATGCACTGTCCCGATCTCCTTCCTAAATTCTGTTTGATCATGTGAAGTAATTCCTATTTCTTCTACCTGTTTTTCTATTCTCTTCCTAAGCACTTCCTCGTATATTTGATATATTATAGGCATGAGAGAGATTTCTCTATAATCTTTTACTTTTTCACTTCCTCCTTTTTTAAATAGTGGAACTAAAAAACCTGTTCTTCACTACATCGGTCATCCTTTCTCTCTCTATACTGTATTACATACTTTCTAAATCTCTTTTCTAACCCTTCTTTCGCCTCATCTCAACTCTTCATTCTCCATCCAATCCTCTCCTGTTGCCTTGTTCCTTTTTAACTTCGCAATTGCTTGATTAACCTCCTCTCTTATCACCTCATTCTCGCCTTCCATGTCTCCCTTATTGTTCTTTCTACCTTGCCCTTTAACCTTGCTATCCAAACTTGCTAGCATTTTTATAAAATATACTGTCCACTCATTCATACTTATCTCTTCATTATTCACAATCCATCCACTCCACTCTCTATTGTTTAACTCTCATTATCTTCCTCCTTTTATTGCTTTCTCTACCTCATTAATGTACCTCGCATTCTCCTCCTGTCCTTTTAAATCAAGTAATTTCTCGTGTTCTCTTTTTCTTTTGTTATACTTCATATGACCTTCTTTGATCTTCTTCAAATCTTCAATAATATCTTTATACGCTCTTTACTTTCTATACATTCCACATCTCATCAAGCTCTCTTCTCACTTCTTTCTTCCCACACTTGGTCTAATTTCTTCAACTACCATCTCTACCCGTCCACTCATCTTACCCGAAATCTCGTCCACGCCTCCCACATTTTCGATCCCTGTATTCTGCTACTCTTTTCTTTCCGTATATTCTTTTAGCTTATCCATTTCTTATTTACCCATGCTTGTCTTTTTCCTTTTCCTTCTTCGTTCTCTCCCTTATCAAATTCCCGCACTTCAGTGTTGCCTTTTTCCTGCAAACGAAATCTCCCCTTCTTTATCCCCTTCCGAGTTTTCATTACAAATGAACCATCCTGTTTCTCTCAGGATTCCAAATAAGTCGAAAACTCCTGGTCCTCTTGTTTCTGTTACAAAATTTTCCTGCAAGTTTCATTCACCTCATCCCATATTTGTCCCACCTGTTTCCTCATCCAAGCATTTAGATTAGTTTCTATCAACACCAATTCATCACCTTTTTTCGCCACCCATTTCCTGATCACATTCAAATCTTCCTCTTCTCCCCTGTTCCTATAAACGCAAGCTATCCTCATCTTTCTTCTTTGTTTCTTCACTAATTTCGTCATCTTTTTTCTCTTTATCTTCTCTTTTCTTGCCTCTTGCAACTGCCACACACACACACACACGCGCGCACGCATATATATATATATATATATATATATATATATATATTCACAGAAAAAAAATAATTTCTTGGATCAAGTAAATGTTACTTGATTCGAATCAATCGCAGGTACGAATGGGAAAGATAGAATATAAGTGTGTTTTAAATAAATAAATACTTGCTGCTGTATTCTTGGAACAAGCGTACATTTTGTTAATCGCAAAATGCTTACTCAAGTATGTAATCAGGTCAGTTACACCAGCCCCGCCCCCCACTCTTAATTTTTGAGGTCTTTATATAGTCAACTGAATTGCGCCCCGAATGCGCTCAAATGCGCCACCGATCTTCAAATGCGCTCATATGCGCCATAAAGAAAATTTTTCGCGCCACATCGATAATCGAGTTATTAGCGATCGAAATGGGGGGGGGGCGGGGGCTGACGTAATTTTTCTAAACTAAAAACATTTTTACAAATTAATTATACCTATCTTTCATAACTTCAAGTGCGCTCAAATGCGCCACCACTAAAAAATTTTGCGCCAGCTAATTAACAAAGATATCAAATTTGGAGGGGGGGGGGCAGTGTAACGCAGGTGTTAAATCCTCAACACTGATGTGCAAAATAAAGCTGAGGACATGAATTTGTTCGACTATCTATGCGCTCATATGCGACATAAGTTTTTTTTTTTAATTTCGAAAATTGCCCAATATATAGAGATAACAAAATTTTACGAAGTGGTGACCAATAAAATAAAAAGCTTGCAATCCGCATTGATGAAGAGAGTTTTCTTTGGGCTTTCAAATGCGCTCATATGTACCACTTTCGAAACAAACAAAAACAATAATGAAACTCCCAATTGACACTTGCTACCGCTAAACTACCCGATGATATCTCCAGATAACCTAAATTGCAATATAAAAATTTTTAATGATCTCTTCCGACAGATTGACAAATTTGCTCGTATGCGCCACTTTCGAAATTGACAAAAAAACATTTTAAAAAACTCTCACTTTTAATTGTTATCGATCCACCACCCGATGATATCACGAAATTACTTTAATTGCAAAATAATAATGTTTAATGATCTCTTCGTATAGAATTTCATATGCGTTCATATGCGCCACCTTCAAAATTAACAAACAAAAAAACCATAATCAACCCCCACACAACCACTTCTTACGATCCACCACCCGATGATGTTTCCAAATAAATAAAATTGCAGTACACAAATTTAGCATCCCCCTCATTACCACTTGTTACGATTCACTATCCGATATCGCCAAATATATATTAGATTGCAGTATCAAAATATAAAATTGTCTCTTATGATGGGATTTCAAATGCGCTCATATTCGCCACTTTTAAAATTGACAAAAAGCCATAATCAACCCCCTCAATTTGAATTCTTATCAATCCACCACACGATGATATCTCCAAATAACTTTAACTGCAAAATTAAAATATCTAGGATTTCAAATTCGCTCATATGCACCACTTTGAAAATTGACAAAAAACCATAATCAACCCTCTGATCACCAATTGTTACGAGTGACTATCCGATGATAGCTCCAAATAAATTAAATTGCATTATAAGAATTTAGAATTACCTCTTCGGATAGAAATTCAAATTCGCTTATATGTGCCACTTTAAAAATGGAAGAAAAAACTTTAATCAACCTCAGTATTACAACGCATCATTTATATACCCCACGCTGTTAACACCAGACAACATTAATTCCTGTATAACATTTTATGAAAATCAAATGATAAAGAATCACTATACAGTGTGTTGTTCCTGATTTAAAAGTAGTGAATTGTTAACCTTGAATTTAGGGGTCATTCACAAAATACGTGATACATTTAGGGGAGGGTTGGGGTCTGCCGAAGTATCATCCTCCATTTTAAGACCAATGGAGAAAGTATCACGCGGGGGGGGGGGGAAGTTTCTAAAAAAATGTGTCACGTATTTTGTGCTTGACCCCTCAATTTAAGGTGTAGAGGATTTTCATTTGAGGAATGTTCACAGTGTATTAAACATGTTGGACGCTAGCAGATTCCCAACTCCTGTAATAACCGTAATAACCACGCTAGATTCTATCGCGCAGCAACCTCATGCTTTTTGGGAATCTTATATTTCTTCAATTCGGTTAACAACCCACTATTTTTAAATCAGGGACAACACACTCCCCAGTGTTTCATTATCGTTTGATTTCATAAAATGTTATAAAGCAATTAATATGCTTTGGTGTTAACAGCGTGGGGTAGAGAGATGATACGTTGTAATACTGAGTTTGATCAAGTTTTTTCTTCAATTTTTTAAGTGGCACATATAAGCGCATTTGAATTCCTATCCGAAGACATAATTATAAATTTGTATAATGCAATTTAATTTATTTGGAGGTATCATCGGATAGTGACTCGTAACAATTGGTAATGAAAGGGTTGATTACGGTTTTTGTCAATTTTGAAAGTGGTGCATATAAGCGCATTTGAAATCCTATCCGAAGAGATCATTATGAATTTTTATACTACGATATAAATTATTTGGAGGCATCATCGAAAAGTGTATCGTAACAAGTGGCAATGAGGAGGTTGAATATGGTTTTTTTGTCAACTTGTAGTGCAATTTAATTTATTTGGGGATATCGTATAGTGAATCGTAACAAGTGGTTATGAGGGGGGTGATAAATTTGTATACTGTAATTTAATTTATTTGGAGATATCATCGGATAATGAATCGTAATAACTAGTCATGAGAGGGTTGATTATGATTTTTTGTTAATTTTGAAGGTGGCGCATATGAAGGCATATGAAATCCTATACGAAGAGATCATTAAACATTATTATTTTGCAATTAAAGTTATTTAGTGATGCCATCGGGTGGTGGATCGATAACAATTGAAGATGAGGGGGTTGTTTACATTTTTTTGTCAATTTTGAAAGTGGCGCTTATGAGCGCATTTGTAATGCTGCCTGAAGAGATAATTACACATTTTTATATTGCAATTTAGGTTATGTGGAGATATCGTCGGGTAGTTTATCGGTAGCAAGTGTTAATTGGGCGTTTAATTATTGTTTTTGTTAGTTTTGAAAGTGGCATATGTGAGCGACTTTGAAACCCCATAGAAAACTCACTTCATCAATGCGGATTGCAAGCTTTTTATTTTGTTGCTTATCACTTCGTAAAATTTTGTTACCTCTATGTCTTGGACAATTTTCAAAATTTGCGAACAAAAATTATGGCGCATATGAGCGCATTTGAAGTTAAAAGAATTCATGTGTTCAACTTTATATTGCAAATCATTGTTGAGGACTTAACACCTGCGTTACGCTGCCCCCCTCCAAAATATGATATCTTTGTTCATTAGCTAGCACAACATTTTTTATTGGGGGCGCATTTGAGCGGATATGAAGTTATGAAAGATAGGTATGATGCATTTGAAAAAAGTCAATTAGTTTAGTAAAATGCCGTCAGCCCTCCCCCCCCCCCTTTATTTTGATCGTTGATATCTCGGTTATCAATGTGGCGCAAAATTTTTTCTTTATGGCGCGTATGAGCGCATTTGAATCCCCATAAGAAAATCCCTTCATCAATGCGGATTGCAAACTTTTAATTTGGTTGGTCGTTACTTCGTTACATTTTGTTACCTCCATATCTTGGGCAATTTTCGAAATTGAAAAAAAAAATCATGGCGCATATGAGCGCATTTGAAATCGAAGGAATCCATGTCCTCAACTTTATATTGCACATCACTGTTGAGGATTTAACACCTGCGTTACACTGCCTCCCTCCATTTCGATCTCTAATAACTCGGTTATCAATGTGGCGCAAAATTTTTTCTCTATAGCGCATATGAGCGCATTTGAAAATCTTTAAAATCATGTGATTTTAAATTTGATTTTTCAAATGGGGGGCATAGCGTTATGCTGCCCCCCTCCACGCGTAATACCTGACATAACTCCTACAGTTTTGTGGTGTAACAATTTTAATCGGTGGTGCATTTGAGCGTATTTGGGACGCAATTCAGTGGGCTATAGAAAACTTAAAAATTAAGAGGGGGGGGGGGCTAGTGTAACTGACTTCATGTAATCGTACGCCTAGACGTTTCGTAAAATCGCATTTGCCGAGGATTGAACCCTACCTTAACTACCCAAACTAGTGTGTCCTAATAGCGCGCCCTACTGACTTCGCTATCGAAGCAATTGGACCTCAGTGACAAAAAATCTCGGGTAAGAATTTAAAGACAGGGTCGTACCAAGTCGTATGGTGAGCCTCAACCAAATTTAAACTAACTATTTCATTGTATATAATACTCTCTTATAAAGATTTAAGTATGGAATTGCTTTCCTAAAACAACAATTAAAAATACGCGAAAAATAATTTTATTTTACTAATTTTACAAAGAGCTCAATACTCTTTTCTTTAAAACTTCAATCCGCTTAAAAACTATCTAAAGCATATAAAAAATAAAAAACTTTTGTTTTGAAAAACGCTTTAATAAACAGAGTGACAAATATATTCTGATATTTGAAAAACTTGGTAAAACGCACAGTTTTCGATTTATTTAATTATTGTATAATACTTTTTAACTCAGTTTGAAATTTTGAATCATAATTTCTAAAAAAATAATTTAAAATATATAGAAAAAATTGTTCGCTAGTTTAAATATTACCTGTTTAAAAAAGTGCTTAATAATTTATTTTTCTTTCAAATATAAAATACAGTGAAACTCTTCAATAGCCCTTTCTTCTATAGCCCTTCTGAGAATTGACGCCGCGCCGCAGGTAGGTTTATCAGGAGCTGTGCGGGGTGCGCGGGATCCACGGCTGTCACTCAGGCGTGAACAAACAAAAGCAGAGCTGGCTATAATGAGTTAGTTTCCACCCACCGTGAGCCCGAAATTTTTAATTGTCAATTTTTATTTTATAAAAAGAAAGGCCTTCTCAATAACCTTTTCAAAAATGTTATTGAATTTTTTCTTCTGACAGATTTTGCTTTAAAAACGCATATCACTTTTTTAAATTATCATGAAAATGTAATGCTTGTATTTTCAAGCATTTTCAAAGTTTATAACTTTGTTTTATGCTGATACATATTAATTTTTTATTATTTATATACTAAAAAAGAATTCTGTAAGTATATCGGTGATTCCCAAAATGTTAGCCATTTGTATTCCAAGACATTTTCTATGATTAAAGAAATTTTTTGACTGAAAAACTTAATTTTGTTAATTTTATTCAAAAAACTTAAATCTATACTCAATTATTTAAAACAGCAATATTATATGCGCGCTACATTTCGCGGGATGTATTGCATTGCTAATTAATAACATACAAATATAAAACAAGATATTAACTATTTCAGATAGCTAGTAAGAATATAAAATTGGAAATTATTTTTAAAATTCCTCCTTATTAAAGGAATATGTTTTTTATCAAGGTAAAATTAATTTAAAGTTAAAAATTATGTTACCTAAAACTTATTTAGTTTAAATTAAAATGACACATGATCATTCAATATTTTCAAAACTACTCTTTTTTTCTAATAACTTTCATGAATTTTACCATTTTTGTGAATTTCGCACTGCTATTATCGAACACAAAAATTGTGTGTAAACAAAATACAACTAGATTTTCCAACTCTAATTTAAATTAAACAAGGTTCACATAACAAAATTTTTAACTTTTTAAAAGTCAATTTTAATCTAGCCGAATCCCACAAAATCGGAAAATGTCTGGGAATTTTCCGATTCACAAAAGGGTTTCACGGTTGAAAAAATTCGAAATAGTTTAATTTTAAATAGATTAATACAAGTACAAACAAATAATCAGCGAAAAAAAATATAGATTCAGTACATTCTTAACCTTTCAATAATTTTAGGAATGAAATGACTTTTGAGTTACTCATCACGAGAATATAATATTCTTAATTCAATATTTTATTAAGCTTCATGCAAATGAGTATAATCGAACAAATTAACTGAATAATTTTTTGCTTAGAGTAAATATATCACTTTTCCCTCCCTTTTCCCTTCTTTCTTCTTTGAGCCCCCTCCATACTTCTGTGGAAACCCAGTCTCTCTGCCTTCTTTCCTTCCTCTCCGTTTACTGTTTCTGTTACTTCCTCCCTTTTATCCTTATTCTCCGCTTCTTTCCCTCTTCGCAATGGAGCTTTCCTACTCACTTCACTCAATTTTTCTTTCTCATCATCCCATATCGACACACTCCCATTTATTCACATTTCTTATTTTCCCTATCCATATCGTAATTCCTTCTCTTCTTTCATTCCCTACTCTCTATTTCAACATCCACTTTCTTCTTCTCTCATTCCACTGCATTTCGTCCTCAGTTTTTTCTTCCCTTTCCTTCAAAGCTTTCTTCTTTCTAAAGATATCAATTTTTCATCCTCACGTTTCACTTTCACAATATACATACGCGATTTCCCTTTATTATTTTTCACTCTATATGCATCTTTCAGGTACACTTTCTCCCTAATCGAGCCCATCAGCTTTTCTACTTCCTATCTTCCTGCGTCACTATCCAATTTTATTCCCTTAATAACTATATTTATATCACTTTTCGACTACTCTTCTATTTCTATTTTTCTTTCTATCTCTCTCAATTTTGATATTATCTCACATTTTTAGGGTAACGTTCTCGTTTGCTTCTTTTACTCTCTCTTCTTGTCTTATCCATTCTTCCCCTTTCTCTTTATCATCTGACTTACATTCTAACTTTTTGCCCATATCTTACAACTTTTTCATATCAGATTTTCACTCTTTATCACTCATCTTTTGCTTTTTTTCGATGTCCTGCAACTTCTTCTTCTTCTCGCCACGCCAGCTCGCATTCTTCCCACTTCCGTCTAACTTTTTTCATCTTCTCACATATCTTATCCCGTCGCATTTGCATGCAATTCAAGCTTCTGTTTGTTTCTTCTCTAAATCCTTAAATAAAATTTCTTAAGCTCTCTAAGTCAACCTTCCCCTTTTCCTTACTTCTCTGCAGTGAGTACTTTTTTTCACTTTTTCCGCGACTTCAAAAAATTAGGAGAAGTGGCGACGATGCCTCCGAGGTCATCAAAGCCGCCTGCGGCACAACTGGGCCTGAAACGGCGACTAGCCTACGAGATTGTCACCCCAGACAGGGTCAGGTGGGCCCTGAATTTCTTTAGTCCCTGATCTGGATGGGATATATTCATCCCTCTCACAGAGGGCTGGTGAGATCATCATTGGGCCGATCATGAGAGTGGCTAGCACTAGTCTAACGTTGGGTATGTTCCTGTGGCACGGTGGTGTGCAAAAGTAATGAGTGGAATTTAGTCTTTGGCTGCAGAAAGACTTAAACACTCTTATGCTCAAAGCCATACCCTGACGGAGTAAAAAAAATACTCAATCTCGGGGGTAATGACGTCAAGGTCCTAACCGAAATGTTCATAGGACATGGAAACCTCCGGTATCACAGACGTAAGATAAGGCCTGAAGAAAGTCCCTACTGTCGTCTGTGCGGAAAGGATTTTGAGACGTTTGCTCATATTCTCTGTCACTGCACTGCGATTGCGGGGAAACGTGTGACACTCACAGTCAGTTACTTCATCAATGAGTCTCAAAATGAATTTTCAAAGAAACATGGAATAGGGGGAAAATATGAGTTTTCTATAAAAAACAAGGAGTTTTTAACGAAATAGTTAAAAAAAACGAAGATTAATTTTCTAACAAAAACAGTTAAATTTTTGATAAAGAAAGAATAATTATTAAATAAAAGTGTAAAAAAAGTTCCATTGTCAGTTAATGCACCTAATTTTCAACCATAACAAAAAAGATTTATGAACTTTTTTCTAAGGAAGATTATTTTTAACCGAAATTATGAATCTTAAAGGAATGAATGTTTTAAAAAAGAAAGTAATTTTTAACAAGTAGCATTGATTTTCACCCGAATTAATTCAATTTACTTAATTAATTAGCTGCTAGAATGTATAATTATCAACAAAACAGGTACATTTGCAAAATAGTAGTTGAATTTCCAACCAAAAATGTAAGCTTCAAAAGTTGAAAGCTCACTTTCGAAAAGGTTTTAGATATTTTTTTAATTCATCTAAATATTCTCAAAATTGTTACATTATATTTATATAAACTTGAAAACAAATAAACCTTAAAAGATATTGAAATTTTCATCGAAATATTACATTTTGTGAATTGAATTCTTTTTTAAATTTGTCTTTCTGGTTTGGAAATTCGCCCCTCTTGATTAAACTTTTATTATTTTTTTATTAAAAATAAGAGTTTTTGGTTAAAATATAATCAGCTATAATAAACGTTTCATTTTTTTGTTTGAAAATTGGAATCTCCTTTCGTTCAACTATCATCCTATTTAGTTTTCGTGTAGAAATAAGTTCGGTTTCGTTAAGAATTAATCACTTGTTTAGAAATTATGCTACTTTTTAAAAGATTATTTATTTAATTGAAAATTTATCATAATACTTTAAATATCAATTCCTTGGTTGTAAATGTAACTTTTTAGCTGAAAATTCTTTGATTTTGTGAAGAATTCTTTTTTTTCGATGACTTTTGGTAGATTTTAAGAGAATAAGAGCTTTTTGAAGATTCCTTGTTAAATTTTGAATAATTTTTTGTTTGAAATTGTAAAATTATAAAACAAAAATCAATAAATAAAGCAAATGCATTTAAAGAATAAACAAATTTCTTATTTTATGTATTATAATATATTTTATTCTTTATCGATTAAAAAAAATTCAATGTGGAAAGCATTTCTTCCACAGTTTTTTGATACCAGGTTCAAATTTTGCTGACAATAAATTATCGTAGATGAACGCCTGATACTGGAAAACATCATGTTTTTAGAAAACGTAGGTGAAATAATTTTTGTGGTATAGTTTTATTTTTTCATTTGTTCCATATTAAACTTGTTAATCTCTATTTAAAAAGGTACAATTTTAACACAGTTTAGTTGGATTTTTAGCATCAAAGATGAATTTTTAATAATAAAAAAGAACACATTTTTAATCAACCAGTCTGATTTAAAAGAAAAAAATGAATGTTCAACCAAGATGATTAATTTTATAACAAAAATGTTAAATTTTCAACAAAAAAAACTATTAACTTTGAAGTGAAAATATAATAGCTTATTTAAAAAAGAATTAATAAATTAGATTAATTCTTAATACAAGAAAATAATTTTCATTTTTTGGGGATTTTAGAAATTAACAGTAATTTACAGATTTTTGATTTCGATAAATCTGGATACCGAATTAATTGGATTAAATTAATTAATCGAATTAATTTATCCTTGAGTAAAATGCATCTATGTGTTTAAGAATTAAATTACTTTTTTTTAAATAAATTTTTTTGTCGTCGATTGATTATCCTATATGGAAATTCATGATTTACAGAAGCTTTTTAAAAATTTTTAAGATATTGCAGAAAATTTTAATTTTTTTCAAATTCCTGAATAAAAATATAAAATGATTTTTTTTCCCCAAAAAATAAATATGAAAATAATCAAAAACATTTAAAAATATTATTTAAATTATTTCAAAAATATGCAAACATTTTTTTCTTATTAAAAAGTTAAAAAAAATTTAGGTGTAATTCTAACTGCTTCAAAAAGTCCTTAGACTTAAAAAAATTTTAAAAGTAAATTTCACGCCTAATTAGAGATAGCCCAGATCACTAAAAGTTCTAAGCTGACACAAATATTTTCTTAAATTTTGAAAAATTCTTTAAAATGAATATGATGTGTTTTACATTTTCTAGATATGTTTTTGAAATATATGAAATCTTTAAGATTTTTTCAAATATTCTTAAGGAGTGTACAAAAATTATATTTATATAATCTCATAAAAAAAAACAACTCAACATTGAGTATATTCAAACGTCTCAACAAATTTTCTAAATTGTACGATTTTTTTAAAATTTTGCATGCATGAATGAACCAATAAAATTTTTTTTTATTACACCATTAAGCCATTTCCCTTTCGAGGTAGGCTTGACTCACTCGGCAGGGGAAAGGAGTAGTGTGTGGAAGGGATAGAGATTTTTCAGATTGATCCAGAATTATCGTGCTATTTAAGTAAATAACACGTTCGTTC
>NC_046662.1:52700449-52717035 GCF_010883055.1 Belonocnema kinseyi | reverse complement strand
TTATTTGATATATTTTTACTTTTGATAAGGGGACCTGCTCTACCAATAACCTTCCTACCTTCATTTATTCGTCTATCTAATTCCTCATCTATCTTTCCGTCCTTAGTAAATAAGCTACCGAGGTATACGAACTTATCAACTTGTTCAATTCTCTCATCATTTAATAAAATATTGCACAGCGTTTTCTCACTCTTTCCTTCGAACACCATAGTTTTTGTTTTATTTGCGTTAATTTTGAGGCCCATGCTCTTCATGCTTGCATCTAGTTTATTCAACATTCTTTGTAGGTCTTCGATAGACTCTGCCATAACAACCTTATCATCTGCGAACGCTAACCCTCGTACCCTTACTGTTTCGAGATCCACACCCTCTTCGTCGAAGAGAGCCATTCTTAAAAACTTGTCCATAAATAATATAAATAACTATGAAGACATAACGCATCCTCGTCTAACTCCTTGAATAATATCGAAACAGTCACTCAGTTTCCCATTCACTCTTACACTCGCTTTGCTACCTGTATATATTGTTTTTATAGCTTGTAGGATCCATCCATTGACACCATATTCTTTCAGGACTTCCCAAAGTTTACTTTTATCTACCTTGTCAAAAGCTTTTTCTAGGTCAACAAGTGCACAGAAAACTTTTTTTCCTACTCTCAAACTTTTTTCTGTTATTTGCCTTAAGCTAAATATTTGATCCGTACATGACCTTCCTGGCATAAACCCACTTTGGACTTCCCAAATCTTTGTTACCGTTATTTTCATTACCCTACGAATAAGTATTTTTGAATATATTTTACTTACGGTGCTTAATAAGCTAATCCCTCTGTAATTATTGCACTCGCTTTTATCTCCCTTTCTCTTGTTTATTGGTACTATAATCGCTTCTTTCAAATCGTCTGGGACTTCTCCCATCTCGAAACATAAATTTATCAATTCGCAAACTCTATGTGGTATGTACTCTCCACCGTGTTTAAGCATTTCAGCAGGGTCTACTCCGGCAGCCTTACCGTTTTTCAAGTTCTTAATTATATCCCTAACCTCAGTTACACAGACTTTTTCAATTGAGTTTTCCATCGCATCGTGTTCAACATCGCAGTTGTGGTGTCCTATAGCTTCATCTCCGAATTGTCTCCTAAAGTAGTCTCTGAAAGCCTCTAGTATTCCATCTGCATCATATACCATTTCCCCTTTACTATTTCTCATGTTGACAATTTCTGTACTTTTGTTTCCTTTCATTTATTTATAAAGTAGTTTCCTGCTCCCTTCAAAGTCGCTTTGTATTTTTATCTCTTCTGCTGCTCTAATTGTATCTTTACTTTCTTTAACTAATCGTTTAAGTATCCTGTTTTTGCGTCTATAATCATTTCTATGTCTACTTATTTCCTCATTGCTAAGACCTGCGATGTTCAAAGTTCTCGTGTACGCTTCTCTTTTTGCTTTTTGGGCAGCCTGATATACATCCCCTCACACATATACATCCCCTCTTCTGTGTTTATTTTAGGCCTATATCTTTGAATTTACAATAAAAAGCGAGCCCCCCCCCCCCCCGCCCGGTTCAAAATCTTGGCGTTATTTTTAGTTTGTAGGTTTAAATTTCCTTGGTTTTCTTTCTTTTATCGTGAAATTATAATGAATTGCTATGAATTACTTATCTTTAAGTACGTTTCCGAATTTCTTATTAACTGCATATCGAAGCACAATTTTAAGAAAGTGTGTATATACCAAATTCAAAATTTTCTATTTTGCTTTTTCTCCAACCGAGTATATAAGAGACTGCTCTCTTTCAAATTTGTTACGGAACTGTTAAGTAAAAGACAAGATAATGTAGGGGTCGGCTTGCGACTGCGTCGTACCCGAGAGTCGTTAAAAATCGTCCTGTTTAAAATTCTTAGAAAACCCATAAATACACACATATGTATATTGAAAGTCAAGAAAATGTCAATTCTAAATGTGCAGAATTGAAGAAATATAAAATGTAGATCCAGAAATAGAATAAAACAAGACCAAAAGACTCATTTTCAAGAAATATTCATATCCGAATCACAGCAAAAAAACAGGTATTTTCGATAAAACAGTTGAATTTTCAACAATATAGGAAGTATATTGAGCCCGAAAGATAGAAAATCGATTGTTTTTAATTTTAATAAAGTAAGGGTATAGAGATGAACTTTGTGAATGATTATTCTATTTCCATATAGTCATGTTGTTTTGATTTCAAAAGGAAAAACGAATAAAAAGATAATTTTTTTTTTGCACAGGAAGTATAATTTATTTATAGGGTTATAAATTTTATGGATTTATGGAGTTAGTATTGAAAATATAATAACTTTGCTCTTAAAAATGCCGACGCAGGAAAATTATCGAATTATCCAATTCTCGAATGTTAAGAATTAAAAAGTCGTAAAATGATATTACTAAATATAACAAATTCACTTCATAAAGGTATTTTTTACTTTAAATATTGTTTCATATTTTTGTCATTTATTTATGAATGTGAAGAAAATATTGAATGCGGAAACCATTTTTTCTTATTCTCTTAATGCAAGGTAATTCAGTTTCCACGAAAACAAATTTTCATTAATAAACACTACATTTTTGAAAACATGATCCTATTTTTAGAACACAAGGGCGAAATTTTATCTTTTGGCTTAAAAGCTAATTTTTAACCAGAATAATTAAACACAAATTTAAAAACTCAATTTTGAACCGAATATTTTAATTGGCGATGAAGAATATGAATTTTAAAAGGGGAAAATTATGTCTATACAAAAAAATTAATTCTTAATTAGAATGATAAATTTTCATTAAAAATAAGGATTTTTCAAGCCGAATTTGAATTTTTGACAAAAAAAAGAGCCTAAACAGTAGTATATCATCAGCAGTGATTTTGAGCAAGAAAGATGAGTTTCAAACCAAAAAAATCAATTTTCTAACAAAAAAGTGGTAATTTCTAACAACGGACACGAATTTTCTCACACCTAAATAAATTTTCATCTAAAAAATATTAATTTATTGCTAAAATTGGACCATTTATTTATATGCTTAGTTGTAAGTCGTAAATTTCAACAACAAAAAAAAACAGAAAAACAATGTTCAACTTAATAGCAAAGCTTTAACTAGACATTTTTTTTTAATAGAGAAAAATTAATATATACTTTTCTACTTTTCAAAGAGAAACTATAAAGAAGGTTTCAAAATGAATTAAATAAAAAATACATGCAATTTTAAGTTCTAGTTATAAAAAACGAGACGATTCATTTTTCAGCAAAAATGCGAATTTTCAACAGAAACACGAATTTTCTCGCAAGTAGTTTAATTTATAACTAAAAAAAGGAATATTTTTTACCCAAAGTTTAACATTTATTTATATTTGCAATTAATAATTCTGAATTTTGACCAAAAAAAATGGGTTTTAACAAAATAGATAAGCCTTTAATCAAGAAAGATTTTTCAGGCAATACAGAAAAAAACCAATAATCAAATTTTTAACTTTGAAGCCAAAAATTTTAAACCTCTACGAAATACTTAAAATTTCTACCCTAAAATAATTATATATTGAAAGAAATAGACAAATTTCCTTTCTAACGAAGAACGATACATTTAAAATTTTGGACTTTAAGGTAGTTGTGGCAAAAGTCAGATATCTGAAAAAATAGTTTTTTTATGATGTTAAGAATGAAAATATTATAACTGATTTCATTGAAAATAAAAAACATTTCTTTTTATGCAAAATATTAAAATTCAACCAAAAAAACAATAATTTTAACTATGTTTTTTGTTATTGAAATTTTGTTTACGGTCACTTTATACAAATTTTTGAAAAATGATTGCATTTTAATAAATAAATGCTTACCTTTTCCAGGAATCTTCAAATCTAATTATTTATTAAAATAATTCTTTCAACAAAATTTTTCTAACTGTTTAGAGCCAAAGCAGAAGGAAAAAACATGGTTAAAATTCATGTTTTTTTTTTGCAAATTTTAAAATTTGTCCTCTAGAATAATAATTTTAATTTGTAATGACATCAATTACAATATTTTGATTCTAAAAGTTACAGAAAATCTATTTTTTCAAATATCTGACTTTTGGCACATCTACCTTAAAGGCAAAACAAAGCCATTTTTACAAAATGAATGAATTTTTCGCTTGTAAATATGAAAAAGTTTCAAAAACCATTCAAATCAAATACCAGTAATATTTTTAATTAATGTTGAAAACCTGTTATTGGGCACGAGTTCAAGGTCTCGTAAACAGAACCTTGATAAGAATAAATCCTTTTCATACAAGTCTTTCCTATTAATCATAACCCCACTTTAAATGGAAGGAATGAAATTGTGTTAAAAATGTCAGTATATAAATGGCCCAAAATCAGTTCCTGGACATCAGAACAAAAAAAAGAAAAAATATTGCTTTATTAAAAAGTTTCACGCTCCAAATTTCTGGGGTAATTTTTGAATTACCCTCAGGATGAAACTATTCATCCTTACTTTGATAGCAATTTCTGTCGGTGCGTATAAGTGAAGAAATTGAATTAATTTAAACCATTTGTTTTTTGGGGTCATCCACAAATCGCCTTAGATGTTTTTATAAAAAATTGTAACGATTCTTATTTTAAATTAAAATCTTGTTTGGTAGAAATACTGACTGTTGCAATTTTATCAATAGATATTTAGAATTTTCAATTCAGAATATAAATAAATGATCCACTTTTGGCAAAGAAGATTCCTTTTTTAGTTAAAAATTCAACTACTTGTAAAAATGCATGTCTGTTAAAAATTCGCATTTTCGGTGAGAAAATAAACCTTCTTGTTTAAAAATTCAAATCACTAGCTTAAAATTTAAATGCTTTTTTTATTTAATTGTCGAAAGTTACATCAAAAATTGCTAAAAATTTATTTAAGTGTGACAAAATTCACGTCTGTTGTTAAAATTCAATTTTTTTGTTATAATTTTTTTTCAATGAAGATTTACCACTTTGTGTAAAAATTAATTTTTTTTGTAGAAACTTGATTTGCTCCTTTGAAAATTAATATTATTTATCAACAATTAAACCATTTAGTCAAAAATTGATTTTTTAAATTTAAGATTTGTCATAATAGCTGAAGAAATTACCTTTTTTATTAATTCAACTATTTAGTTAAAAATTTTGTTTTTTCCTTGGTAGATCACTCATTTTTTCATTAAAAATTTCATTACAATGTTAAAAAATCATACTTCTGGGAAAAAATCAAATAGTTGTTTAAATATTTAAAGAAATGAATGCTCGTCTAGAAACAGAAATTTAAAGCGTTACAAATTAAACTAAAGATTGCTTAATTTAGTTTAAAATACATTTATTAATAAAAATTTTAATATTCTATCTTCAGTTTAAAATTATCCTTTTTTTGTTAAAAGTGAAACATGCTTTTGGCATATTAAAAACAATCTAAATTATGTTAAAAATTATTATAAACATTATGATTATATTCCTATTTTCATAATAATCATTATAATAATTACAGTTATAGAATAAATTTTCGTGACTAGAAATAAGGAAAATATTTTTTTTTGTCGAAACTCAATTATCTTGCATTAATAGATTAGAGTACAAACGGTTGAGAAAATAAATAAAGTAAAAAATATCATTATAAATATAATTAGAAAATTTTCCTGTATCGGCATTTTAACGTACGGAGGTATTATATTTCAAACACTAATTCTATGAAAAAAAGTTGATTCCTGTACCCTTACTTTATTCAAATCGATATCTGATTTTTGCCCCCTGGGTACTTATCAGATGACAAAGTATTTTATTTATTATTATAAGTTTATTTAGCTTAAAGTTTAACTCTATGAAAAAAAACGTACTTGTTGAAATTTCGCCTAATATAATGAGAAGTTATTCAACTTCAAGACAACATAATTTTGTCGACTAAAAAATTAACTATTCCAATATTTGGTTAGAAATTAATTTTTTAACAAAATAAATAAACTTTTCAGAAAAAAAGGAACTTTTTGGTTGAATATTCATCACACTGTTTGAAAATAAAACTATTTTCTCTAAAATTATTATTTTTAGAATTGATTTTTCTCGTCTACAAATTTAAACTTTATTGCGTTGATTTTCAGATTAATTTCATTGTTTTAAATTTTTAATATGTTGTTAACAAATATTATTTGCTTTTTTTTCGAAAAACGAATTTTTTTACTGCAGAAATTGTTCCTTTGTTATTCAGAATTAACATTTTTTAGTTCTTCAGTTTAACTGCTTTGTAAAAAATCCTTTTCTTTTAAATAAAAAACTCATTTATTCTCTCAAAATCCGCTTTTTTTGGTAGGACATCATTCATCTTGGCTAAAACTTACTATTTTTGTGTCAGAATCTGACTAGCTGTTTGAGAATTCAATCTTTTTTGGTTAAAAATTAATTCACAAATCGTCGTGCATAACTTTTGGATGCTCCCTAATTTAAAAGCTTTTTTTAGTACAGTCTCCGATGTTTGAATCAATGATATCATTTTATGATCCATTTCAAGGACTCTCAGAATGCGACGACCAGAACACGAAATATACCCCAGATGATGCTTTAGTTAAAGTGTTTGGTATAAGCCCTAAACAAAGGGGAAAATGTAAACATGCTAACCAGGACACTGTGATGGAGAACGTAGGAAGAAATCTTCTAGCTCTTCAGACTGCTAATACTGACAAAACAAAGCACACGACAAATGAAGAGGAAGACCAGCTAGCTAAAAATGTCATCAAGGCAGCGATACCTTGTGCAACGGACGATGAAGTGAACAACCATTTGAAAATCTTCAAAACCCCCCCGTAAGTTCCTCTAATGTTTTCTACAAAAATTTCACACATTTTTTTTTAGATAAGGTTCTCCTTCCCAGTAGAATTCTATTCCATTCCTTGGTTGTTCACTACTCTTCTACTTCCCCCACGCTTCATTACTGCTCGTTACCTACTGACACTTCCCTAATGCCCCTACTGCGCCTTTCATACTCACCCAATGACACATTTCTTCGTCCACTTCCCTCCTAATTCTTGGAATGTTCTCCCACACCCCACTTACATCTCATACTAGTTCCTAGACACACTCCAATGTAATACTTCCCCTCACTGAACACTTCTTCTATTTAGCCTTATGTTGCTCAATCATTTTATATTCTCCTAACCCTACGATCTTTCACATACCCTCCCACTTCCTCTCACTACAATTCTTTTTTCCTCTCATAACTTTCCTTCTCGTACAGCCCTCCCCTAGTTTCCCTCGCACAGTAGGATGAAAACGACGACTCTGGACAAATTGATTTCCTTAATTAATAAAAAAAATAATGCTTGTGTCATACCGGTAAAGATTCATGAATAAACAATCATTATTATAAACAAATAAAGAAATCAATTTTTGGCTTCCGCTATTGGTGACGAAAAGAATAGTCATTTTCATGGAATTAGCTCCATAGAGCTCGTGACTGATACTCAGTTATCATATCTGCTCATATAATAACAATTCGAAGTTTTTCAAACGATCTTAGTTAACAATTGCATCATTCCGCTATTTTTTATCACACAAACTCCGTTGTTTGGATGCTTTTAATTGCCAATGACTGATCTTCGAAAAAAGTCAGAGAATTTGGATGAATGATAACAACTACCATTGTTATAAACAATTTCATGGTCAATTACTTATCTTTTCTATTCGGCATGGAATAAATAGCGTTTTCCACTCAGAATCAACTACACATCACTCATTTATGATACCCATTCATTATTTTCGATCATTTGGTAACAATGGTTGATTATTTAAGCAAATGTAATTAGCAAATACACAGTTTGGCCATTTCTCGATATTCTTACTTCATTTTCAGAACTGGATAAACTATGAATAACCAATTTTTTAAACCCAATTGTTATCAGCATGAACAATTTCATGAAAATAATATTAATATTAATTAATTAGTGTCAAAGAGACTTGTCTTCCTTGTATTATTCTCTCTGCATCTCTTGAAATCTTTATTTTTAGCTTCCTGAGCCTCTTGCGATAATTGTCCGATTGGAATGACGAAGGAGTCTATTATTTTTTCTCCATGGATCAACAATTTGTGTAGTGATGCAGGCATGAAATACCAATTGTATTTCTGAACGAGTAAGTCGGCCGTTTTAAAAGCATGTTCGTGGCATTTTTTGGTGTCAATGGTTTTACCAGATGCTACGACTTGTAAGACTATGTGTAGTACAAGTCCGATAACTTTCCAACTTCGGAGCTGTAGGGGCGGAAAATTCTAGGAATTGCGGACTTGTCGGATGCCCCCCCCCCTAGTAGCACGATATAAGGTGCGCGCATGCGTAAATCATCCGCGGAAATCATTAGCAAAATAGCACACGTAGTGGGAGAACCACAATTAGTGTGCTTGCCATACGTGTGATGACACTTTAAGGGGAGTGCGCACTTATCGGACGGCAAGTTATCAGACTTCAAGTGTACATATTCTTTAGGATTTCTTCGTCAAAACCGGTGATTTCGGAAATAACGTTATAACTTTCGAAGAATTTTCTGGCTCTATCCCCATCATAAGAAGAACCAGCACCTTGTTTCGGAGTATCCACTATCAAGGCAAGTCGTTCACGAATTTCTTCCTTGATATGCTCCTTTCTTGAATTGCGAACCTTCTTCTGCTCCTTGGTTTTGCATTTCCACACTTCAATTGCTAATCGGTAACTGACGTTTAAAACGTATTCCATTTGGCGAACTTTCTAACACTTTCCGTATATTATTCATCTCGCTTGGTTTCGACCTGCAAATGATACAATTAGCAGCAAAAGAAGAACCGGTGATATGTTGGCATACTTTTCCATCTATAATTGTCCCGATTAGTTCATGCTTCACATAATATGTCGTTTCTTCAATTTCGATCTTGCTTTGCTTCAACCTTTTCATTTGGAATTGACGTATCATCCAAACGTTGAAGGCAGAGAGGAACCAAAGACATCAAAAAATAGCTTTTATCTGAATTTTCAGAATCTTCAAATCGCTGTTTATAAGGTTTGAGTCCGGAAGTTCCATTATCAACAAATTTTAATGTCATTCGTAAATACCTCTTACATTCAGGTGGTTGAACACCTTCACGTTCAAAAGTTGATATTTAATTTTTGTAAGCTTCAAGTCCACAAAAAGTGGGAGAGCTTCATCATCAGTGAATGAGGTTGGATTTTCATTCTGCAAATCTACCGTATCAATATCCGTTGCATCATTTGAGAGACCTTTTCTGACAATATATATCGCAGTTTTGTTGTGCAGTGTTCGTAAATTATCATATAGATCAATTTCAGTAATTGTTCATGAAATTGTTTCTGACAATGGCAGTTGTTATTATTCATCGAAATCCCCTTACGTTATTCAAAGATCAGTCATTAACAATTAAATACATCCAAAGAACGGAGTTTGTGTGATGAAAAATAGCCGAAACATGCAATTGTTTAAAAGGATCGTATAAACAATTGCAAATTGTTATTATATGAGCAGATATGATAAGTGAGTATCATTCACGAGCTCTATGGAGCTAATTCCGTGGAAAATGACTATTCTTTTCGTCACCAATAGCTGAAGCAAAAATGGTTTTCTTTATTTGTTTATAATAATGATTGTTTATTTATGAATCCTCAAAGGTATGACACAAAAATTAATTTTGCTGATCATTTGAGAAAATCCAGTGAGATTCAAGAGGCCATACACCGTGAAACCATATGAAACCATTTTCATGCACTTATTTGTGTATGAAAAATTAAATACATTTTTTAATTTATCTTGCGGTACAGAAAAATTGTACTGGATAGTTCCTCTACTCATTCTGGGTATTTGGGAATGAACCTGAGTATTCTCTTGGAAAGAGTACTCTTCAAAAGTCGGAAAATCAATTTGTCCAGAGTCGTGATTTTCGTCCCACTGTGCCTCGGACCAATGCTTACTCACCCATTTCACTCCTACAGTCCTTCCTCTGTTAAACCTATTAGTGCTTATACTACCCTAATAGCCGACTTCTGCATGTCTTCACATAATTCGTCACTTCTGCTTAACCCTTCCATATGGAGCTACCCCTATTCTAATTTACTATAACCATCCTTCAGTTGTTCTCCTATTCTCAATCCTAATGTCCGATTCTACTAATTTACCACTAGCTGCCACTTTCGGTAAAACGGTACACGAAAAAAATGTTCTGTAAAAAGTGTAGGATTGGTCCAGAAATTTTGGATGCGTGGGAAAATTTTAGAAATCGTGAATGACTTTTCGGATGTAACACCACTTTACATTGAAAACAATGATCTAGCTGTCCTAACTAACCGTTTAGTTGGATCTCGTCTTACAAGCACATATAGCTATATCACCTAGGTATCTAGCTGTTTTAGCTAAATTTGCCATCTAGAAATCATGCAGCTAATGTTACTATATAATTTGAGGATGGCAAATTTAACAAGAACAGCTATACATTTAGGTGACACAGCTATATTTTCTTGGAAGACAGAATCTAGCTCAATGGTTAGCTGGGACAGCTAGACCATTTTTTTAAAGTGTACCGGCAGAAAAAAGCCTGAATTTGAATATTAATTTTGGGAGTATGATAGAATTTATAGGATTTCTCTTGGGAGAGTTTTTTTCACTTTTAATTAAAGTATAACTACAAATTTTCAATATTATTTTTGATACAGCATTGCGGCGAAAAAGTCCGTCTTCAAATTCGTCTTTTTTAAAATACCTTTACGAGAGGACGGTTTTCTTATAAATTATAGTCCTGTAACGGAAAGCCCAAAAAAAATTAATTTGTATACAATTGGCTATTTAAAGAAGTGAATAGATTCTTTGTATAAAAACAGCAGTGAATTGTTCATAAAAATGTTTACAATTAATCAGAAAAAGGCTTCGTGTTTTCATAGAGTGGTATCACAGTGTGCACGTAATACATTCTCCTAGTTTGAAAAAAGTTTTTTCGAGAAAGACACTTTGAAATGCCTACAAGCAATTAAATCCGTAAATTTATTTTATCTCTCTTCTAAAATACCTCATCCATATGTAGAACCATCTACATATTTTTCATGGTCCTAAAGTATTGTTTAAGCCAAAACAAAAAAAAAACGATTTTTTTTTAAATCATAGACTGGTATTACCCCTAATAAAAGATTTTAATCTTTTAAATACTGAATACAAACAAGTTTTGTCATTTTCGCCAATAGTCTAGGAAAAAGAGTTCTGTACTTAATATTAAAAATTCAAGTATGAAGCTAAATTATGTCTACGAAAAATTGGAAAAATTTGTGAATGTTTTCAATTCGGTTCAAAAGAATTTGCATAAGTTCCTTAAGTGAAAAATAGCGCAATGAAATTAGAGGAATTCCGATCCGGTCTGAAAAAATTTGTCTGCACCTTAATGTGCGCAGTCGAACATCAGCACAAGGAGAGCAGTCAGGTAGAGCCGATAACCCAACACGTTCAATTGTCACACTAATCACAAACTGAACAGCGGCACTTCTGTTTTGTGGAACGGCTCAACTGATTTGGAAGAAAAATTACCCCGAACAGACCAAACCGTTTAGTCAACAGTATAGTCGACCTATTAAGCACACGAAACGTTTGGCACACAGTTACGCGCTTGCGCGGTTTCGAACCTAATAGCACCCACATTTCGGAGCGACTTATCTCCGTAAGTTTGGGGTAAACAGTGCCCCGAATCTGGAACGGAAGCCACAATAAACCGAAGTGCAGCGATTCTCTCACCGCTAGCGTGTCAGTTTTACCTTACTTTTTCCGCGTAGAAAATGCTAACTATAGTTAGCTACAACCTAAAACACGAGGGTTGTCTTTTAACGCAAGATCCGGCTCACTTCTTTAGACAGAAAATTCTCCTTTTATTGTACGTAAAGAAGATATTTTATTGTCCAAACATTTTTTCTAATTTAAACAAATTTTCTAGAAACAATAAGTGTACAAATTTAGAATATTCAATATTTAATATTTTCATAATTAGTTAAAATTCAAAAAATGATAAGAATTAAAATCAAATGTAAGATGGTGTTGAGAAATTTTGTTAGGATTTTTTACGGAAGGGTGAGGGGTTCTTCACTCATGTACGTAATTTTGGCAAACTCACAAAAAATTTCTTTTAAAGATTATCTTTTTAGTCATAAATTTTATTGCTTTTTTCAAAATTTTAAAACTTTTTTAAAAAGACATCTTTTTGGTTTATATTTTAAATGGTTTGTTTAGATTCATCTTCTTAGGTTGCAGATTGAATCCTTTATCTACAAAATTAAGCTTTTGTTAAAAATACATATTTTGTCGCGGATACTTGACGGTTTTATAAAAAATTAAACTATTTAGCAGAAAATTAGGTTATTAACAATACTTATTTTTATCCAAAATTCTTATTTTGGTGTTGGAAAATGAACTGGAAATTTATTCGGAGGAAAAACTAAGAATTAAAATTTTTCTTAATTCACCCATTTAAGAGCAAATAAAATTTTTCTTGGATAAAAATGAAACAGTTTGATTGAAATCTGATATATTTCATTAAAAAGTAATTCTTTTTGGTTACAAATTCTACTGGTTTTTAAAAATTTAATTTTTGTTTAAGATTTTTATTTTGGTGTTAAAAAGTGAAATTAAATCTTTTCTGGATGAAAATTCAACTTTAAAAAAAATTGTATCATTTTTTATAAAAAATTTATCTGTTTAGAACTAATTTCATCTGTCTTTAATAAAAATGCAACTATTTGGTGGAATATTGAAATATTTTGTCAAAAATTCATCCTTTTTGTTGGGACTAATTCGCCTTTTTAGATTGAAAATTCAATTCCGTTCTTAGCAAATAATTTTTTATTTAACATTTTATATTTTGATCTTGAAAAGTCAACAACAATATTTTTAACAGAAAATTTAAATGTAACTTTTTCATTTTTTTTAGATTAACCTTCTTCAGTTTAAAACTTTCCTTTCTTGTCATACTTTTTTTTTGAAAATGCAATTCTTGTAGAAAAAATTTGTCTTTCGGCTTGAAGGTTTTTTTTTCAAACAAAATTGTGGAATTTTAAAGCCAATAAGACTAATCATTCACAGAATAGTTCAATTTTCAACCTAAATACATATCTTTTCAACAAAAGTGTTAATTTTTAACCGAAAGTATTAGTTTTGTACGAAAAGATGAAACTTTGAACTTAAAAATATTATGGTTTACAAACAAAGTTAATTTTTTTGCCACATAGTTTAATATTAATAAAATATATATTACCTTTTAAAATTGAAATTTTGGGAGTAAGAAGAATAAATAATCAAATGCAATATCTTCTATTATAACTGAGACAATGGATTTCTATGCTCCAGTTAGAATTCATTTTTATATAGTACATTTTAAGTGATTTTAGAGAGAAATATTTGATCTTAGTCATATTACCAAAATTCCAGCACTTATAAAAGTCACAAAAAGTAATTGCTTATTGATCTTTCGACATGAATATGCAGTAGTAAATTGAAAATTTTTTTTCATGTGCAGAATGCATTTGATGGAAACTATAAGGATTTCTGCTCGGGACTGCGAAGCCTATAGAAAATCAACAAAATAATTTGAAGTTTAACAAAAATTTCTATTGGAACGAAATAGAATTTGTTGCCAACAAAATAAATTTCCATAAATCAAAAGAAAAAGCTTTAAATTAAAAGAGCTTTTATTGAACTTAGAGCCAATAAGTATTTTTCTATTACTCAAAGATACATTTATTTTTTGTTGAGAATTTAATTATGTTTTTCAAAATTTTTATATTGTGGATGATTTCAACTGCTTTTTTTTTGAAATTATAGAAGCCTTTAGAAATACATAATTAGTTTTCTCTGAAATTGAAAACCGAAACGCGCGCATAGCCTGCAATTCATGATAGCCTGCATTCAATATCGTTTCATTTTCAGACCATCTAAAAAACATGAAGGTGGAAAAAAGGAGAAAGGAGATGACAAAAAAGGTCACGAAGAAGGTGAGAAAAAAGGTGAAGGTGAAAAAGGTCCCTAAATATGAAAGACATATGACAACTTCTGATCTTCCCACAATATAATTATAACCTTTGTTCTTATAAGCTACCATTCTAGTATAAGGTTTTAAAAAAATTAAAAACTATAAAATAAAAAAAAGTAGGCAATAATAGTATAGAAATCCAGTAAAGTATTTTCTTAAGGTAAAATATGTCAATTTAATGTAATAAACTGTAATAATAAAAATATACATAGCGTTTAATAAAAATTTATAACAGCATCTCAATTTGCCTTTTTCTTGTAGACAAAAAATTACTGCTCCTTTAATTACTAGTGAAATTACCTTTTTTGTGATGATTTACCACAACGTTGAGAAAAGAAAAATATGATACAAAAAATATATTTTTTGACTAAAACACCCGAAAATAAGTTCAGGGGGTTTTCCCAATAGCATATAAGTTAATAAATATAATTTTTGGTAATTTTTAAAAACAATTTCTATAAAAATGTCTAAGTTTGATATTTCTCATAAGAGAAAATTTACTTTTTAATTTTCATTAGAATTACATTATTTTTATCAATAGACGCTTACATTTAGCATTTCTGCTTACCAAACAGTTTTTTTTGAAAGCTATTATCCGAGAAGAACTTCATACTGCTTTTGGAACTGCATGCTATGAATTTAAAAATAATAATCTTAATTTTTATTAAAAATTTCTATAAATATTGTTCATACAAAGACTTATATATGTCCATTAAAATAAAAAATTTTTGATGAAATTTTCCGAAAATTAGGTGGGAAGGCCTTTGAAACTGAATATAATATATTAAATAAAAATTCCAGCAGTTATTATTAACATTTTATGTTCTGAATATGTTGTCTTATAGGACTTTTTGGGAACTGAAAATTAATGAAGTTAATAATTAATGAAATTAATTAAATTCATGAGAAAACAAGTTTTAAGATATAAAATTCCCCAAATTATAAAATTCCAGGACAGTAATATTAGGGATAATAAAATTCCCCAAAGTTCATGATATTTTGGAATTTGAAAATTTGCAATAATAGAAAATTCCGAGAATAAAATTTTCGACACGGAAAAACCTTTAAATTTTTAGTCTAATTCAAAAATTGTTAAATGATGAGATAATAATTAAAATAATATACTTTTATAGTTTTACTTATTAATAGTATAATATGTGACAAGGAGAAATATTTGATTTTCCTCATAACACCACACGAGACGAAAGATCCATTTTTTTCCTTTCTGCAAACGATGTTTTTTCTCACACATTCGAACTCTTATTTAGGAATTTCTAGTAAATCAGAAAATTTTGGTAATATGGCATAGTTAATTGTTATAAACAAATTGTATTAACAAATACTCGACATTAAGGGTTATTCGGCTTCAACGTATATTTCTGCTCTGAAATCGCTTGCTTTCATTGTGCGGATGATACGTGAATATTTAAATTTAACATTGAATGTTATTTGTTTATTTTATAAACAAATTATATAAACAAATTCACATTTTGGCCGTTTTTAGGCGAAAAGAAACCGTTTTTTCTTTCTACCTTGTTGCATTATGTTGCCAGTGATGTTTTCTAAAAAAAAATTTGACACCTATCAATATTTGTTTATTTATAAACAAATTATATAAACAAATGCACATTTTGGCCGTTTTTAGGCGAAAAGGAACCGTTTTTTCTTCCTATTGTATTGCAATTATGTTGGCAGTGATTTTTTCGAAAAAAAATTTGCCACCCATAAATATTCGTTCATTTTATAAACAAATTATATAAACAAATTCACATTTTGGACGTTTTTAAACAAAAATTAATCGGTTTTTCCTCTCACCTTGCTGAAATCATATTTACAATGATGTTTTTTAAAAAAAAATTTACAAACCAGCAATAGTTGTTTATTTTATAAATAAATTATATAAACAAATGCACACTTTGGTCGATTTTAAGCGAAAATGAACCGCTTTTCAAATAATATTTGAGAAGCGTCAGGTTGTGCGTCATGCCAACAGATGGCGCTACAGGTTACATGCGCATGCGCAATAATGAATACACTTGGTCACAGCTGATTTGTCTTCATTTCGTATTGAACACTCAACTCGTAAGCAGCTCTGATTTGGAAATTCATGGTCAGAAGAAAAATTGAATGCTTTATTTACAGGTTTTAAACTGTCAGGAATTCTTCTCTCTGACTCTTTTGACATTTCTTTAGTCACTCTATTTAAACATCTGTTACTTGAGAGTAGATGAAGTTATATATATATATATATATTTATATATGTGTATGTGTAAGCGTGTTATTTAATTCATTTAAGAAAACTGTTTTTTTTCAATCGTTGTTCACTTATCTTTTAAAATGCATACCATTGAGGTGCCTATTAGAGTATTATGCAATATTTCGATCGAAAATTTCAAGGAAAGTGATGCAGATTTGTCTAAAACCATACTGAGTTATACAAGAACATATTATATGATTGCAGAAGACCATGTTGAAATGGTTCGAGACAAAATAATGCGTTACTTCATCCCTGTCTTTAAAAGGAATTGGAAGTCTTCTTTTAACAAGA
>NC_046662.1:52695695-52700349 GCF_010883055.1 Belonocnema kinseyi | reverse complement strand
CCCCTGTGCACTAAATTCAAGGGACGAGAAGTATAAGAAAAATTTTGTCTAGAAGATAAAAAATGAAATTAGAAAAATCGACATTTTTTCGATGTTTGCATTGAAATAAAAATTAAATAAACAAAAAAATAAAAATCTACTCTCACCATTTTCTGAAAAATTTAGTTCTGAATTTTTCAAAAAAAAAAAAAAATTCTAAAATCTGTGCATAATTGCGTTCTAAATGTCATTTTGAACCTCGTTTTCCGATTTCACCCCACTGTGCTGCGGCGCCGCGTCAGTTCTCGGAAGCGCTATATAATAGAGGGCCATTGAAGATTTTGACTGTATTCGATTCAATTTGATTAGAATTTGATTTACATTTTTTGTAGTTCATTCATCATCTTAGTTAAAATATCTTTTTCTGGAGTTCAAAATTTAACTATTTCGATAAAACTTAAAAAAAAAACTTGTTAACAGACAACTTAACTATTTCAGGTTTGGTTAAAATTTTATCTTTTTCGGCTTAAAATTCCATTACTATCTTGTAAATTTATATATTTTGTTCACGTCTTTTTTTGTAGTAGAAAATTAATTTTCTTAGTGACTGATTAACTTTTTTTTAATTCATATATTTTGTTAAAAATTATTCTTTAAAAAATTTTTTAAAGTAAAAGTTAATTTTTTTACTCAAAATTGAACTATTTTATGTTTGGTTAGGCATTCAAATCTTCCTCAGTTGAAAATTCAACAATTTTTTTTTAATCTCGCTCTTTGTTAAAACTTTGTATTTTATAGTAGAATATCCGTCTTCTTTGGTACTAATTCACCTTTTTTGTGAAAAATTCTAATATTTGAAAATTAAGATATTTGCTTTAAAATGAATGTTTTCCCTAAAAATTATTCTTTTTTGTTGGGAAATTAAGTATTTTGATTGAAAATCCATTTATTTACCCAATAATTTGTTTTAATGGGTTATTTTGTCTTTAAGTTAAAATCGAACAAAATTCTTTTTTTAATTAAAAATTCAACAAAATCATTTCAATTAAATATTCAATCAAATTCTCATTTTAAATTAAAAGTTCAACAAAATTATTTAAATTGAAAATTGAAGAAAATTCTTTTTTTCTTTTCAAAAAAATTATTTCAACTAAAAAATCAACAAAATTACTTTGATTAAAAATTTAACAGAATTTAAAAAATGTTTAATTCAACCATATTGTTTAATTATAGATTTAACTAAATTCTTGGTCGAAATTTGTATCGGATGGTTTTTTAATCTTTTTGGTAGAGTTTGTTTTTATAAAAATTAAGCTATTTCGTTAACAATTTTTTTTTCCTTGAAACATATTTCTCTGGTTAAAAAATAGACTATTATTTTTGTATTTTGTATTTTGTATATTTGGTCGAATGTTAAACTACTTTTTTTGCCGTTAAAAATAAATATTTTTAACTTATAATTTGAATATTAATTTTTTTTTAAAATTTCCCCTAACAATAGTTTGTTCACAAAAGTCTTCATTTTAAATGAATTTGAAATTATATATTTAAGGCATTGGAATATAAAAAATATGATTTCAAATTAATTCTTTTAACATGTTTTTGAATTTTTGGGAATTTCCTAGCAAAAAACCCTATATTTTGAAAACGTTCGGTTTCCCCGTTTTGCCTTTCCACCCTTGAGTTTACAACTTTTTAAAAGTATTTCCAAAATTATTAATTAGCAGAAAAATATTTTCAATGCAAAATGCAGAAATGTCGAGAAACTTTGTTTAGAAACCTGAAGAAGAAATATTTTTAGTTTGAGACTTTTTACTGTATCTCTTATATTTTTCGAACAAACAACTGAGATGTTTGATTTATAGAAAAACTGTCGCCATTTCCCTTATTCTAAAGTTTTTGGGGGTTTTCTTCACGGATTTTGAAGCAATGTATATTTAAATTATAATCAGTTATTAAATTATTAGAAGTTTGCCAGGATTCAAAAGAAAAAATTTTTGCATTACAGAGAAAGAACAAAAATTTTACTAAGTCAATTCCAACTGTGAGCAGGAAATGTTGTTAATCTTATAAACTGCACGCCACTTCCAGAAAAATTAAGATTACTTCATTTTTAGGAATAGTAACATTTTAAATTTGAAAAATGTTAAAATTAAGCACTATGCATGCGTATATATTTTTTTTTAGTTGAGCTGATAAACAACTTTGAGCAAAACTAAAAGCTTCTAATGAATATCAGTCTTTTGAGTTTATTCCTTTTGTCGTTTTTGAGGTTGTAAAAAAAATATTTTCTGAAGATTCTTGAGAAAATTCAAAAAGATTTTAATAGTCCTCAGGTTTGACAAATTAAAATTTCAACTAAAAAGTTAAACTTTAATGAAAAAGTTGGATTTTAAGCAACAACGGATTTTAATCAAAATCAGTTAAAGTTATCAAAAGAAAATAATTTCCTTCAAAATTTTTCCTATCAAGATGCTTAATTTTTTAACAATAAAAAACGAATTCTCAACGAAAAATAGTTAATTCTTAACCCAAACATTATTTTATAACCACGGAGATTCATTTCCCGACAAAAAACATAAATTTTTCCTAAAATAAATTAATTTTCGATACAAAATGATAGAAAAATTATATACCAACAAATAAATTCGTTCTTTCTAACAGTATTTTGAGGCTCCGCAGTATCGGCGAATTCGTATTTTTATAAAACAAAGTTTTTTGTTAATTTTATTCAAAATAATCAATACCATGTGAATCGTACAAAACTCGAAGTTTCTTTAAAATAATTTTTAAAAGCTTGTAAAGTCTTGTAAATATCTCACGTTTTTGAAGGTGATCGGACCTGCTAAAAAAATAAAAATATTTATACTGAGTGACCTAGAAATGTTTTTTCAGCAAAATAATTCGATGAAATTGATCAAGATTCAGGCGAATTTATATAAATTTAGGGCAATTTCACAAAAATTCAGGGTAAACCGAAAAGAATGTTAGTACCATCAAATTAAACAGAACTTCGACGAAGATAATATAAGATAAGGAGAATTTTTGAATATTATTTTTTTTTGCAAATTTTTTTTTTGAATTTGAAATAAGAAATATTTGAAAAATATATAATAATATATATATAATAATTATTTAATATATTTTTTTAATGAATTAAATTAATGGAAAAGAAAATAATCAAAATATAATATAATTTATTATTTATTATAATTATAATTGTAGTTATTATAATTATTATTGATTATAATTTTAGAAAACAACATTGAATTTTGAGAAAACGAACGTAAAATTATTTCTTATAGCCTACTTTTACCTTATCTTTAGCATTTGCAACTTCAAATTATTAGGAAAAAAATATTATTATATTATTATTAATACGTTTTCATAATCATAATGTTTATAATAATTTTCTGCATAATTTGGAATGTTTAATAAGAAGAATTTCTGAAATAGAATCAAGAATCCAACGGCCAAATTTGGACCGCCACCACAAAATGTTCCCACTCCAATCTGAAAAACAAAAAATGAACAACCCCTCTCTCTCTCTTCCTCCTCAAAAAAAGAAAACAAGAGGAATTTTTTCTTTTACAATTTGGACAAAAAATAAAAAGGAGGAAAGAAAAATGAGAAGGCCACCAATCAAATCCCCTTCCTTCTCTTTTTTATTTCTTTCGTCCTTTTTATTCCTACCATTATGAAATGAAAATAAAAAAAATAAAATCAAAATAAAATAAAAATAAATTTTGTTGTCAGCGGGAACAGCACCACTGCCACGAATGCTCTCTTACTGACAACAGAGAATCCTTTTTATTTTTTGTCCAAATTAAAAACGAATAATTTCATCTTGTTTTTCTCTTTTTAGGAGGAAGAGAGAGGGGGGAGGGCTTGTTCCTTTTTTGTTTTTCAGATTGCAGCGGGAACATTTTGTAGCGGTTGTCCAAATTTGATCGCTAGATTCTTGATTCTATTTCAGGAATTCTTCTTATCATTTTGATTATCGGACGTTAAAAAAGGGTTTTGAGTTGGATTTTAATCTTATTCAAATATCCTAAAGCTTAAATTGGAATATTTTAGCAAACATTCTCTAAAAAATGATTACCTTGTAACCAAATAGGATAAATATTCAACTAAAAATTGAATATTTAAATAATAATATAGAATTAAATAGTTGAGAAATGTATTTTGTACAATTCTAAACTGTTACGGTCCCCGTAGTTGAGAACCACTCTGAACAATTTATCAGGAATGAGTCCCCGTCTGTGTTTACTAAACATAAACCAGGCTGGGAAAACCTTCCGGATAAATTACTTTAGAGTGGCCATTAAGACGACCTTGCTTTCTCCCTAACAAACATGACCCTTTTTACGTGTCAATACCCGGGGAAGGAAGAGAGTTGTAAACTCACACCTGGCGCATCTGCGATGGAAGGCTTCCCCATCACATGCCAGGCCGTGAGTCTGAGTCACTGCGCGTCAGGACTCTTCTGTCTCTCTCTCTTTTCTCTCTCTCATCCCTAAGCGTGGAAAGCGGCCAGCGGTCGCCAACTACGTGTTCGACGCGTTAAAGGGGAAAAGCCTGTCTTAAAATTTTTAACTCTCGCGATTTCTTAATTCTTCCTCCCATTTCTTTATTATTATTTGGCGTCAGGGAGCAAAGGGGGAGCCCTAGGTTA
>NC_046662.1:52667578-52695595 GCF_010883055.1 Belonocnema kinseyi | reverse complement strand
ATTTTTTGAGATTAAAGAGTGCAATCGTAATCTAAAATAAATTCACAGGTGTCTTTCTTTCGACTCCTCTCTCTCTCGTTCTCGAACTCTCATCCCTGTCATTCTACGGCTTTCCCGCCAGCCACATCCTTATCCTCTCTCTCTCTCTCCAACTTCCACTCCGGTCGGTACGCTCTCCGCAGCTCCGCCAAACTCTATCCTCTCTCTCTCTCTCTCTCTCTCTCCAACTCCCATTCCGGTCGGTACGCTCTCCGCAGCTCCGCCAAACTCTGTCCTCTCCCTCTCTCTTTCAGGGTCGGTAAGCTCTCCGCAGCTCCGCCCGTACTCTTTACTATTTTTCAGAGGACGGTACGCTCTCAGCAGCCCCGCCTCGAACTCTTTCCTATCTCTCTACTCTTTCTGGGTCGGTAAGCTTTCTCGCAGCTCCGGTCGCCCTCTCTTTACTTCTATACAAGGTCGGTAAGCTTTCTCGCAGCTCCGGTCGCCTTGAGCTTTTCTTTTTCCTATAACCCGACATTCCTTTCCTTACGTACCTCCTGCCTCTCTCCACCACCTATGCCTGGTCAGGCGAAGACTTCCCGTCCCCGTCCCGGCAAGCGCACTCGAGTCCGCCGTCGCTTGGCCGCCCTCCGCGACGCCCTGCAAGCCGGTCTTCCGGAAGACTGCAGGCCTTCCTCCTCCACCTCCTCGTCCTCCACCCCCAAGGCAGTGGTATGTTCTGTCGTACTAGTGCCTGTGTCAGAGAGGTCCCGGTTCGCTCGTTTCCTCGCCTCATCTTCTTCGTCTGCGGTCTGTGACCGCCCGGATCTCTCCGGTTGTTACGCGACTCCAGACACCACCGCCCCTCGCACCCCGTCACCCCGCAAGCGTCCCCACCTCGAGGAGAGTGACGACGATGGCGTCCTTTTCTTAGAGGAATTCGAGCTGCTACGCTCACCCCTGCCTCCTCCGGTAAAACGCGCTTGCGGAGGGCCCCGACGCGACCTAGAGTTGTAGGTCCAGCCTTTACACTCTTGACGACGGGCTTCAACCCCTGAAAAAAAAAAAAAAAAAAAAGGGTCATCAGACCGCCAAGTTGTGGATGGTGCCTCTCGCGCAACACGTGCGAGTGGGTTCCACCACCAACACGTGGTTAGTGGCCCTCACGTCTCGTACGTGCACGGGTCCTCCACCAACAACCGGAGCCTTCCCATCCGAGGGTTCCCCTCGACCGTCTCCAGCTCCAGTAGCAGCCGTCGTGGCTAGTAGCCTCTGCCCAGGAGGGTACGATCGGCTCGCCACCCACACGCAGACACGAGAGGACCCCAGTGGTTAGTGGCCTCTACCCCGGAGGGTACGAACGGCCCTCCACCCGTAACCAGTGGCCAGGGATAGTGGTTAGTGGCCTCTACCCAGGAGGGTACGAACGGCCCTCCACGCGGTATCGTGAGACACGTCGTCTCACATACCGAACGCCTACCGACCCACAACATCATTTTTAGATCAAGTCGGGTTCAGCCACCACCCACGTAACCCGGCTTGTATCAAAACAACAACAAAAACCGAACAGTGAAATCATCACAGTTAAAACTCATCTTTTTGACGAAAAGATTTTTTTTTCTAATTTTAGAAATTTTGATCATTTAGAAATTTTTAAATTTCTGATAATTTTCTAAATTTAGAAACTTTCTGGTAATTTAAGCTAAATTCTGGTAATATTTCATTTAAATTGTAACTATTTTTAAAAAATTCAATATTTTTTTTAAAAACAATTTAAAATTTGGAAAGTTGAACAAAAATATATATTCCAAATGTAAATTGTTGATTACTATAAAAAAAGTGCAGAAGCTTTTTAAGAATTTAGAAGGGATTCGAGCGAATTAAATTTTTTCAGACTCCTAAATATATATCAAATAATTTTTTTTCTTAAATTATGTATAATATAAAGTTAAAAATATTTCCAAACATTATTTAAATTCCTTCAAAAATATCAGAAGCATATTCTTCTGTTTGAAAAGTTTTTCAAAAATTTTAAGAGTTTCCAACCGTTTCTAGAATTAAAAAAATTCAAAAACAATTTGAAATTGTAAAAAAAAAATAAAAAATGTAAAAATTCTCAACAAAGAATCAGGAAGCTTCTAAGTAAATTTTGGGACTGATCAGATACAGCTTCAATCACTAAAAGTTCCAAGGTGACCCAAATTTTTCCTAGAATTTCTTAAATTTTCTCATGGAGTCTACAACATTTATATTTGTATAATCGTAAAAACAAACAAACCTGACATTTAATTAATTCAAATGTATAAACATTTGTTTTTAATTTTATGATTTTGCTAAATTAAAAATTAAAAATTAAAAAACCTTTATATTATACAACTAAAAAAAAAATGAATTCACTTTGCAAAGATATTTTTAAACTTATTTTTTTTTCATACTTGGTTATTTATTTATTTAAGTAAAAAATATATCCAAAGTGGTAAAAATTTGTTACATATTCTCTTCAAGCAAGGTAACTCAATTTCTACGAAAACAAATTTTCATGAATAAACACCAGATTTCTGAAAACATACTTTTAGTTAACCATCGTGAAATACATTCTTGTGGCCTACTTTCCTTTTTTTCTTATTTATAATTAGGAAAATGTATTCTATAACTGTAATTACTATAATAATTAATTCCATAATAGTTTTAAAATTATAATATTAATTTTAATTTTGAGCATAGTTTAGATTATTTTAAATATGCAAAAAACATGTTTTATTTTTAACCAAGGATGATTCATACATTCAGTTGAATTTGTAACTTTTTAAATTGATGTTTTTAGACAAATTTTTTGTTTCTTAATTGCTGATTTTATTACTTAGATGCAGTGCCTTCAATGTATTTGATTTAAATATTATTTTTTTGTTTTTGTTGAAAATGTAACCATTTGTTCAAAAATTAATTTTTTCATGTTGGAAAAAATATAGATAATAGAAATTTTCATCTAAGAAAATAAATTTTCAAACAAAAAAAATTTAACCAAATAGTTTAAGTTTTAACTAAGAAAATGTTTATTCAAGTAAAATGATTAATAAAAAAAGGATCTTTAACTAACTAGTTGAATTTTTACCAAAAGTATGAATATTTAAATTTGTAAATTAGAGCGTCAGACCGGAAAAATTAGAATTATTTACATACGTGTGCAACCTATTTTACCAGACCTTGTTGGCACGAAACTTTTCCGATTTTTAACACCTAAAATAAAAATTAAAACATCTTAGAGCTTAAAATTTAGATAACTCGAACTTTAAAAATAGTAACATTTTATTTAAAAAAATTTTAAGCTAATGTACATAGGACATTTTCATAATTTGAGAAAGATTTTGGATACACTATTATTTTCAATTTTTGGATATTAAATATATATATTTCTTAAATTATTTTTTTTAAATTTTAAAAAAGAACAATCTAAAAAATATTTTCCAGCGCAAAATAAAAATGAGAGTTGCAAATCTTTCTCATAAGGGTGATAATTTAAAACAAACTACTTTGCACATTTAAAAAAAATGGAATAAGGAAATTTTTTAAAAATTATTGTTATTCTAAATTTAAACAACAATTTGAGAAAATCTTATTTTTCAGGAGTTTTAAGTAATCAAATCAGAGTGATAATTAAGTAATAAATTTATTAAAATAATAATAACATCCGTGGAAAAGAAAATATTCAAAATACAGTAATTTTTAATTTAAAAATTCCCTGATATGAAATAATGAAAAATTGTTGAATTAAAAAAATACATAAATATGTAATACATTTATTTAATTAACGTATTTTTAACTGCATGCTTTGTTACATATTTAAATATTAATTTATTCCATTAAAAAAATATTCATTACGGAAATCGTACGTTCCATTTTCTCTTCATGGAAGGTAATTCAAGTTCATTGATAAGAAATTTTCGTGATCAAACGCCACATTTTAGAAAAAAAAACATCCAATTTTGAGAAAAAAAGGTGAAATTATTTCTTCTAGCATACCTTTAGCCTTTTTCAGTGCTCATGACTCAAATTTTATGATAATTATAATTATTATAATTATTATATTATTTGTTAGTTTGTATAATCATAATATTTATTAAAACTTTTGGCAATTTTCCTAAAAAGATCATTTTTCAATAAAGTATATTAATTTTCAACCAAAAATTTAATGTTCAGCTAAAAAATATAAAATTGCCAAGAAAAATCGAGCAATGAAATTTTCGCTTTTTAAATTCACATTGTTTGGCGAAAATTTATTCTTAAATATTATCTTTTTTTTAAATTCAACTTTTTTTCAAAATGTATTTTCTTTGACTGCTTCAAAATCGGTAATAAAATACGACCTTTAACTGATTATGAAAAGTAAATTCCCGTTCTAGACCAGCTATAAAAAATCGCTTGCGTCTTTTAAGCAAAGAGAACGATTTGGCTAAATTTTGTTAAAGTTTTCTCTAAAAATCAAGGAAAAACTTTTTCTTTGGAACTCTTCCATCTGCGAAACTTTCCTCCATACTTTTTTCCGTTAAAGTCTGAGCAAGCGATTCCTGATGGTGATGTTTTGCAATAATTTTCATGTTGCAAATATTAGTTAAAAATATATTTTTAAAGCACAATTGGCATAGGTAGAGACTTTTCAATTTGGACAAAAAACTGCTAAAGATGTTATGGAGTCCGCACGCTCAATTTTGTAATATTCAAATTGATTTTTTTTCTGACTTTGAAAAGAACACGCGCTTAGCCTTTAATTCAGGATGTTCATTTTAGTATTCATTATCGTTTCATTTTCAGAAAATCTGAAAAACATGATGATGGAAAAAAGGAGAAAAAAGGTAAAAATAAAGGTGAAGGTGAAAAAACCGGTGAAGATGGAAAAAAAGGTGAAGGTGAAAAAAACGGTGATGGTAAAAAAAAAGGTGAAGATGAAAAATGACCCTAAGGATGATATACATATGATGAATTCTGATCTTCCCACAATCTAGTTATAACCTATTGTTCTTATAAACTACCAGTCTATTATAAGGTTTAAAAAAAATTAAAAACAATGAAATAAAAAAAAATGTTAGCAATACTAGTATATATATGCAGTAGAGTGTTGTTTTAAGGGAAAATGTGTCAATTTTTTGTAATAAATTGTAATAATAAAAATATATATATAGCGTTCAATAAAAAGTTATTACGGCATTTTAATCTACCTTTCTAATCTGGAAAAAATTACTGATTTCTCAATTATCATTAAAATTGCCTCATTTGTGATAAATAACCAACTGCGTTGCTGAAAAAATAATTAACATGATACCATAAATATATTTTTTCACTGAAATTACCCGATGATATGTTAAGGGGGGTTTTAAAACAGTATTCAAGGTAATTAATATCAATGTTTGTAATTGTTAAAAGCAATTTCTATATAAAAATGTCTTGGCTTAAAATTTCTCGTAAGCGAAAAATTGTTTTTCAATTTTCATTGGTATTTAATTATTTTTATAAACAAAAGCTTATATTGAGCATTTCTGCATACCAAAAAGGTGTTTTTTACAGCAATTATCTGAGAAGAACTGCATAGTGATGTTAGAACTGCATGCTAGAAATTATAAAACAATAATCGTAATTGTTACCAGCACTTTCTTGAAACAAATATCTCAATCTTCCGCTTTCTCGTAAAAAATACTATTTTTTGTTTCAGGAATTTTCTTAGATTTGATAATCATTCAACATAATTGATCTAAAATTCGTTCAAATGATGGTTACAAATATTTTCATACAAAGTTTTATATTTGTTAATTTTTAATAAAAAATATTGTTTTTTTTACTGGAATTATCTGAAAATTAGGTAATGATGCTTTCGATACACGATACAAGAATCTACGATAAAAAACGTTCAAATTATAAAATAATACCTACGTGTGTCTAGCTTTTAGAGCAAGGGTGGCGAGTGGTGAGCTCCATTAAATACTTCTTATTCCACCAAGTTTAAAAGTGACAAATTAAAGTCTGCCCTGCGTACAATCGGTTCAGGGTCTTTACTCCTGCTCCTCACAATGCACCGAAATTCGGAGAGTGAGGAGGTATAAAACTTTTGTAAACCCTTTGATTACCTAAGAATTCTTGAAAAATCTTTGTGATTTACAAGTTTAAGGCTTCCGACAACAAAATTGGTAGCATGATCGGAAATTAATGAGCTGGATTTATAACGACAACGATAGGTTTTTTGTGCTGTAATCAGTCGATTTCCTGGGAATAATTCATTGCTTACTATATCTTACTTATTCGAATTAAAATTATTTCTTGAGAAAAAGATCCTACTCCATCTTCACTCCATTGGGAATCGAACCACAAAACTTCTGGTTTCCGATCAGGTGCTTTTCCAATTCAGCTATTAGAGGGATCAGAATAAGAACTCTTAATTCAAGAAAATAACGCTAATTTTTAGCTAGGTGTTAATCGTACAAGCAATTATTTTTAAATTTATCTGCTGTATCATCAGAGATTGTACCTTACCGACAGTAAATCAACCCTTTAAACCATAAACAAGCTTCGTCAATATGGAATCTGATGGTAAAAGCAAGCGATGTTTATCAAACAACGAAAATTGAGAATACCTTAAATCTCCCCAAACTTAAAGAAGTTCTCTATCTAAAAATGGATGGAACTTTAACAGATGATTTTGTTTAGACGTATTACCTTTTTTCTTCAAGGCCGCATTTTCCTCAGAAAAGGTGCGATGCTCTTCATGTTGAATTAAACGCAGACGAGCAGTCCTAGTTTTGGAAGCAGTGATGTAAGGTGATGTGTGGTGTCACTCTTTCCCTCTTGTCCACTGAGCTATTTATAGGTTCTGACGGACTAGACTTTTCTTTCGTAATTCTTACGGCACAAAGGGATATCTGTAATTTAGACTAGAAAATTATATGCAACGAGAACAGCCAGAAAGGTTGCAGGAAACAGTTCAAGACGAAGAAGCAAGGTCGTTTTTACAAGTGGATCTTTTTTTCCATGCGATGAGCACCTCGGAACAGTTTTTAGTTGACTCAACTGATTAAACTAAAACAACAGCTGCATAAGCCTGATCTGATGCATCTCCGAAGCCAGGTTCGAACCCATTTCCGAGCTGATGAAAGATGTTCTAGCCTAAATCTATCTCTTTCTCTTTTTTCAGGTCGGTACGCTCCCGCAGCTCCGCGACGCTCTCTTCTCAGGCCGGTAACACTCAAACACTAACCACGACTTATATAAAAAAGAACAAGAAAAATGCATTCTCAATAGAGTAGTTCAACGTTGAATCATATACTATAATTTTGGGTTTGAAAAGATGCGATTGAAACTAAAAATGAAATACGTAAATTTTCACACAATAACATTAAGTTGAAAAAATGTTTCAAATTGAAATAAAAAGAATATACAACAAAATAGTGACATTTTAAAACAAAACAGTTAATGAACTAGTTCAGTTTTTATCACAATTATTACTTTGATAACCAAACAGTTGCATTCTTAGTACGAAAACATGTATTTTATAATAAAAGCACTTGTATTTCAAACAAACACAGATTTTTAATCAAGATTGTAATAATTCTTCATCCAAATTGTTCAATTTTCTACAAAACAGTTGATTTTTTAGTACACAGTTAGATTTTATAGGAAAAAAGTTGAATTTTTAACACGAAACTTCAAATTGAAAAACATCAGTAGAATTTTTAACATAATCAGAAACAAGGGTAATCCTTAAGAAATCATTTTTGCTAATTAAAAGCTGTCTTAATTTTTTAAATACATTTATACTACTTATATTTAACACGCTGATTACTTCCATCGTATAAATAGCTTCTTGATTCGCAAGCCAATAAAACGATAGTGGTTTTGATATTAAAAATTTGTGTGAGCAAATGTGTTCGACTCAAGAATTACCGAGAATAAGCTAAGTTAAAATTTAGATTTAGAAATCAAGTATAATAGGCAGATGGATTATAGTTTCTCAGGATATGTGTGAGGTGAAAATATTAGTCCCCAGACACTAATACTTAAAGCTCTGTAGATTTGAAATTTTCCTTTTTGTTTTGAATTATTTTATATTAATTTTTGTGAAATTCTACACTAAATGAATAGGACATTATCCCACACAACCTTTAATAAAACGTAACAGAGAGAACAAGAACAAAATTATAGACTGCATACAAAAATAGACTCTAATTATTGTTACAAAGAGCTCTGGGTCCATTTATTAATTTCCCCTACCATCGAGGATTTTTACCCAATTTTCACTCACTTTTCATCCAATTTCAAATTCTGTGTTTTCTCCTTGTAATGACTGAAAGAGTTTACGAAAAGGGCCGGATATGCGACATTTAGGTTGGTAAGCTTTACTAAGAATTTGTTAAAAATGTAAGCCAGGACAGCAGGAACGCTAATTTTACTACAGGCGGAGAACCTTAATTTAGTAGTTCCAGCTATTTCATTTAGTCTATATTTTTGATGATAAACGAACTACCTGAACATGTTAGGACGAGAACATTCATTTTGGCAGATCTCTGGTTCAGCAAAATAAAAGCCAAATATGAACGTTTTCCTCGGGCGAATTTTTCGAAAAAATTAACTAACTTTCAACAAAAGGAACATAATGCAAGATAAAATATGAAGTTTTTATTAAAATTTTTATTCTGATTTGTTACGTAGACTCGGTCTCTCGCGTCTCAGAGCAGGTATTTGTTTAACTTAATTGATATTACGGTTGTAGCAACTACATGCATCCTGTGGAATGGGTTTAAAATTAAGAAAATATTCCACGTTCCGAAAATATTAAATATACTTTAAAAAATTAAGTACCGTAGAATAGAAACCTTGTGGACACCATGACAAATATGAAAAAAGCAGATTAATCCAAAAAACTGTTTTTTGAATCAAAAACCCTTATTTGATAAATTTATTTAAATTTAATCGTATTCATGGCTGTATACTGTTCGTGTGCATCTCGTTTCTGGAATAGCATAACAGTTTGCAAGAAACTAGTTCGGTAATAATCATAAAAGTGGATTATTTTCCAAAATTTTAGTTTCTAGCATCGATACAGATTACAATAGGATATTTTTTTCTTTGTTCGTTGTCGTCCAAATTTGGTCGTTGGATTTTTTTAACAGGAGTTTGCATCAATTTGATTATTATGCATTAAATAATAACATTGTTAAACTTTGTTTATAACTTAATTACTTTTTCTGATTTCATTAAGAAATGGATGTGTATGCAAATCTCGAATCGTGATAAATGTATAGTAAACATTTTTATATAGAGATTATAATAAAACTATAATTTAACGACGGAAAAAAAGATACAGGTATTAAATTTATAATTGTTTGAAATTTTGTAAGCGATTATTAATAAATAATATAAAACAGCTAAAAACCAAACCTTACACTAAAGTTAACAAAATTAATTATTAAGAAATTGTCAACATTCACGATCAAATTTCTGAGTCTCATCGTTGAAAATTTTTCATTTTAACACAAAATTACATTTCCTATCATTGTAAAAAGTTGTCAAGTAGTCTACAACCGGAAAAAACAAAATATCCCCCGAAGAAAAATTGTAATCGAATCAAATTATTTATTTAAAAAGTATTTTTATGATATTCCTGTTCAAAGTTTGTGTATTTTATATTTACATAACGTCGCATGATAACAAATAATTAGGAAAAGGAAACTTAAAACTTGGAACTTTAACTTTTCTGAACTGTAGCTTATGAGCATGGCTTTTTCAATGAGTTTTAACTTGTCCGTTTAGCGCAGTGGTTAGCACTACCGACTGCTAGGTGTTGGATTTGGGTATAAATATGTAGGTTCGATACCTCGTAGTGTTGGAAATTTTATTTGTAATATAATGTTTAAAAATGTAATATATTTATTTACTCTAAACAGGACTATTAATATTTAAAGTCAAAATACTCGCAATCAATCAATATTTATTTTTTAAATACCTTTTTTGTCTCTGAACAACTACGTGAAAATAGTTATTGTTGTCTGTGTGCTCCAATTCTGCAGTAAAAAAGAATTAAATTGATTTCATAATTCAATGAAAGATGCTCTTCATAAAATTGAAACCCGAATTATTTAAATCCGGTAAAGTACCAATTGATCTCGTCCAGGCCACGGTCGGGCTCCCCGTTCAGCCCCAGGCCATGCTCCATGGCCGGGGACTGGCTAGCGCAGCGTGACGATGCTGGCCGGATTGCGACCAGAATCCCGGCCACAGCCCGACTTAAAGTCGGTCTCCCTGGCCTGCTCCTGGCTTAAAGCCGGGCTCTCCAGCCGTAGAATCGCCAGCCCCTGACTTAAATTTCCACCCGGGTTGTTAAAGTAAATTTATATATTTTCTATTTGAAATAATACGAAATAAAGACTGGAATATTATTTCGCTTCCAGCAATTATTTCTTATATATTGATAAATAAGATCCAAGTTTTCTGGAACAAACAAAAATTGTAAAATATTATTGGGCATATGATACGAAATTTTTGAATTTCATTACAATTATTGGTCTTCAATGGGCTCTAAATATTTTTCCCTTTTAACAATAAATAATTCTAGGTGCCTCTTTATTAATTCAGTATATACTTGTAAAAATTTGAGTAAAGTGAATTATAAACCATTTTTAAATCTTATCACAATACCTTGAATTCGTTAAATTTTGAGTGAATTTTGAAAAAATCAAAACAATTGAAAAAATAAAATTAATACAATTCTAAGATAAGTTTAGAAGAATTCATGGCAAATTAAAAGTATCGAAAGAGAAGGGAGGAATATTTTTAAAATGCGAAAAAATTGTATTAAATTAAAAGTCTTTATTTCAAAAAAATAATTTCTTTTCGCAATGGAAATTTCTAGATGTGATATGTATTTTAACTTTTTTTTCAACTTTAAAGATTTGTGAATAGAAAAATATTTTTCACCATTCAAAAACACAATATAAGAAAAAAATTTTTGAAATTTTAAAACATGAATATAAGACAAATACATTTATTTCGCAAATACTTTTCTTATTTTATGTTTAATTATTTGTGCATTTAGAAAAATTTTATCTGGAAAGAATTTTTTCCGTATTCTCTTGATACAAGATAATTAATTCAGAGTCACTGATGAGAAATTCTCATGAATAAATACCAGATTTTACACAACATCATATATTTTCAGACAACGAAGTTAACATTTTTTCTTATAGCCTACTTTTATTCTTCATTATTTCCAAGCGGTGAAACTTATGCAATGATTGTCATTGCAATAATTAATATAATAATGTATGATAGATATTATTTATATTTTGATATAATAATTATAAGTATCTGAATCAAATAAATTATTTTAAATTTGGATAAACACGTATTTATCAAAACATTAGAATTGACGACAAAAAATATAAATTTTCCTTAATGAAAAAATATACACGAACCATTTTTTATCAAAATAGATAAATTCTCAACCCAAGAGATGTATTTTCTACTAAAATTAGGAATGTTCCTCCAAAAAGATATATTTTCAACATTTTAGTTGAATTTTTAGCAAAAAAGATTAATTTTCAATCAAAATAAAGAAATATTTAATAAACTAGTTCGATTTTCAAATAAAAATTGAATTTCTAATCAAGGTGAATTATTTTCTAATAAGAAGATCAAATTTTCAATTCCCGACAAAATGCATAAATTTTCTCCCAAACAGATGAATTTTTCCGAAAAAGAAAATATTCGAAACATAATAATTCGGAAAATAAAATTGTGGCTAAAGAAAATCGTTGTATTATAAATTTCACAATTAGCAAAAATTAACAGCATTCTTAAATTATAAAATAAAAAATACATTTATTTCATGAACTTCATTTTTAATTGATCTATTATCTTATATTTGATTATTTATGTATTCTATTGAAAAAAAATATACTATACGGAATCCGTTTGTTCCAGATTCTCTTGATGCAAGGTAACTCAGTTTCAATTATGACAAATTTTCGTGAATAAACATCAGATTTTAGAAAACCAAATCATATTTTTAGAAAATGAAGGTGAAATTCTTTCTTGAGGCCTATTTTGATCCTTTCCTTATTTCTAAGTAGTTCAATTTATTCGATAATCTTCGTTATTATAATAATTAATATAATTTAAATTAATTAATTTATATATTATTTTAATTATAATATTATGTAAACATTTTAATTAAAATATTTTTAATGATTTTCTGCATAATTTAGAATTTTCTAAAACTGTGCAAAAAACGTGATTTCTTTTTAGCTAAAAAATATCCAATTTCAACCGAAAATAAAATACTTAAATTTATATGTTATTGGAAAACAGATTTTCAAAAATTATGATGAATCTTGAATTAAAAAAATTAATTTCTACTAAATTGTAGTATTTTTCACCAAAAAGATTAATATTCTACTTTAAAGACACATTTTTAGAAAAGTATAATATTTTTTAACCGTACAGTTTAATTTTTAATTAAAAGGTTTCAATTCGCATTCAAAAGTGAGTGGTCAAACGTTCAGTTAAAAATTAATTTTTTATAAAAAAATGCAATCAAAGACATAAATTTCAACAAAATTGATGAATATTAATTTGTATTTTTAACTTTTCGAATTTAACATTTTTGATGAAAAATTCCAAAATGTTAATTTTCTAAGCTGAAAGATGAATTTTTACAAACAATTTGCATTTGCAATTCTTAAATATAAATTTTTTATCAAAAAGAATGATAGAAATGATAGAAAAAATGTCTGCTTTCAGAACAACCTGAATTTTATGATTTCAGCTGATTTTATTTGCAACCAAAATAACAAAAATTATAAAATAGTTTAATTTTCAACCAAGATAAAGTTTGTGTAAAATGATAAAACTCAGAAAAATTGAGTGTTCAACGAAATAGTCAAATTTATCATAAATAATGTGAATTTTTAACTGCGCAAATTCATTTTCTAAGAAAAAGTCGAATTTTCACAAACAAACAAAATTTGTTTTTTTAACAAAAGATTTGGATAGAATTTTCACCCAGAAAGATGATTTTTCTACTAAAATGATAGATTTTCAATAATTTGTTCACTAAAATGATGAATCGTCAATCAAAAAAGTACATTTTTAACATAATAATTGAAATTTCTGCAAGAAATATGATTTTTTAAGTTAAAAATTTTTTAAATTTCAATAGATCAATTCTATTTAAAAAAAGTAAATGTTCAACAAAGAAAATTAATTTTCTACCACAAAAAGTTTAATTAGGTACCAAACGTGATAAATGTTTAACGAAATGTGTAATAATTCAATTTTCAGTTAATGAGTATCATTTTCAAGACCAAAAATAAACAAAATAGGGTGAGTGACCGAGTGATTTTGTTTTTGCCAAAAAGCTTTATAAAAAATAATTAAATAGTGAAAAATTAACGAAAACACCAGTGAATGAACACTATAATCACTACAAATTAGAATTAGGATTTAGGTAGAAAATTACACAGTTACATTACAAAATGAGCAATTAAATAATGTAAAATATTAGAAAGCGTTGCGAAATTCATTAAATATATTATTTCAATAAAAACCACAAGACATTTAGATATAAAGAAAGAAGGGAATACAAAAGTTGAACACAAAACTAGGTTAACTTTTCGTAACTTTTTATTGCAATATATATTTTTAAAACATTTCTATCAGTTCTTTTAACCTTACAAAAAATACAACTTTTCGTTTAAAAATAGATAACTCTTATCTAGTGAATACAATAGAAAACTGCGATTTTTACGACCCATAAAATTTGTAATACAACACCTTACTATGTTGCTTTAGATTAAATTAGCAACTACAATTATAAATCACATTGTTGTAAAAATGGAAATTATTTAAAGATTTATAAAGATATATCCTCGTACGCAGTAGTAACTAGCATGAACTAATGTTTTTTATAGTTAAACAACGTTTTATAAATTAAAGAAAATTTTTGAACGGATATCTACATTTATTAATATTTATTTATATTTATTTACACTAGTGAAACCCGAAATATCTCTTTTTATTCAACATTGTTTTAAAATTTCTCATGTAAAAAATAATTTTATATGATCAGTCACTGTGATTTATAAGTGTTTAAATCAGTTTTTTTCACCCTGGGTGCTACTTTTTTTCATAATTGCTTTGACTTTAAGCTTTTCTTTTGGATTCTTTGGATTCTTTTTTTCAACGTAAGCTCTTCAGCGGCTTTTCTTTTTTCATCTTCGACCTTTTTCCATTTTTTTGAAGTAATAGCATAAATAATTTCACTTGATTTTCGTTTTTTGTTACTTGGATTCTTGTGTATCTCTGGAAAGTATAAATGATTAGGCCAGACAGAGTCATTATTCTCTTTTTGTGCAGTCACTTTTTTAATTCGAGTACCTAAATTCTCTGATTGAGAGGATGTATTACCTGAAATTCATACATTTTTACATGGAACAGTATGCATAAATATTTTATTATTCAAGTATAGATTTCATGACATAATATCTTGTATGCGTACTTTCCATAATGTTTAAGTTCTGATTAGTAAGAACATTTGCAGCAAACCCATTGGAAGTTTCATTTCCTCATTCGAACTGATTGATAAACTGATCATTTTCAGTATTTGCAGGGGTAGTGGGAAAAGAACTTAAATCTATGACAGGAATATCTGAAATAAAAAAATAGAGAGAATTTCATATGAATATATGATGCTATTCCTATCTCAGAATTGTGTGTACCAATAAAAATTAATATTTCAAAAGAAGTTAAAAAATTAATTTTTTTTCGATACTGACAAATCTTAAAAATTACATACAATATTGTACGGACACTATAAAATTTATGTTGCATGTAATCACTTACTTAATTCTTCATCAGTGGTACTTGATCGTATGTGTAGCAGATTAAAATCCGATGAATTTGATAATGTTCCACCATCATCGAGCGTAACTGATAATGTCTTACCAGTGTCCTCTAAAGAGTTCTCTAGAATTAGCAGTTCTACAAACAAGAAACTTTACATCAATCACAGTTTGCTTTTTAATTATTACATATAAAAGTCGTTAATATTATCAGAAACTTTATATTCTGATTCGTTACAGTCTTCTTTTTTCGAATCTTTTACTCCACCTCGAATAAGAACATCGTCAAGCGCTGGAGTATCCTCTTCGACAGAATAAGATTATACGATGTTTTCTTTATGTTTCTCCATTTCCATTGTAGACACATGATCAACCTGCATTACATCAGGACTCAAGAACTGTACAACTGGACAACTCATTATATCAATGTCACCAAAGACCTCCGCAGACACTTCCCCAATCTGAACTTCTTGAGGACTTGATGACTTATCTTTCATATTCTTGCAGATTGAAAATAAAATTAGTTCTGATGCTGGTTCTGATTTTGCATAGTACGTCTGAAGAAAAGTTTCTAAAATTTCATTTGGGATTTGGCTTTCAATATCAACTAATGTTTGATCGCTACAAGTTTCACCAGTATCTTGTTCCATAATGTTATTTGATTGTTTTGATTCACCATTGAGCTGTTTGAGTCTCCTCGAAATGCATTTGGAATAATTTACTTAATCCGGGTTGAAAGGAAATAAGCCACACGTAGCAAACGCATTTTGTATTGTTTCAACTTTCGAGGCTTTATTAAAAGCTTCATGAAAAAGAGGAGCAAAATTAACTTTTGTGATGGATTGAATACTTCTTGCTTGGTGATTGCGAACCACTTTTCTCCATTCAACATTCAAAGGCCTGAAAATTCCCACATTACAAGGTTGCAATATATGGGTGGCATTCGGTGGTAGACATATCAGAAGGATTCTTTTTTCAACACAAAACTCATGAAGTTCCAAATTAATATGAGATTTATGTCCATCAAATACAAGTAAAACTGGAAACTCCTCTTGTTTTCGAACCAACCTTTGATAAAACACATCAGCAATATATTCATAGAATGTAGCACTAATCATCCAACTGCTTGGACTTCTGCCAACAGCGAAGTTTTCAGGTACACCCTGCATTACATCCTGAGCAATCCTTTGGTTTGGATATACAACCATAGGGTCTACTACCGTCCCGCTAGCAGCATAACAGCACAACACTGTTATGCTTTGCTTTTCTTGCCCTGAAGCAATTGAATAATTTTTTTTTCCCCTTTCAAGCACAGTACTTTACCAGTTTTTGGACAAGTTTGCACACCGGTTTCATCTAAATTGTACATTCTGCTTGGATCTTTAAGAATGTCTAAAGCTTCTTCTTCTGTTAGATAATCTTTTGCTTCTAAGAACCATTCACGAATTTTTTCCTCAGTTACTGCAGCTCTTGCTTTTGAAAGCACTTCAGTATGTTTTAATACTATTTCTGGATGTCTTTTGAGGAATAACTGCAACTACTTTCTACCAGGCCTATTATTTACAAATGGGTTAGCTCGCCCAGTTTCTCGTACAACTTTTTATACTGCATTTTGTAATTCTTCAGTATGAATTGGAAAACCTAACTGAGCTCTGTCGAGTATCCACTTTTTGATGCGTAACTCTTCACTAGGTTCCAATACCGCCTGAGGTCCCATTTTTCTTATCGATGGCACAGTTTTTTTGTAAATAGCTGTGCAGTGTACCTTTTGGAACATTATATTTTTGAGTGAATATTACAATAAAATAGTAAGGTAAATTACTAAAATGAATAAAAGCATTAAATTTCTAACCACAAGGTTGCCTTACCTTTAATTCAGTTCGTGCGTACATTTTTGATTTTCTAACCACGAAAATATACATTTAAACTCATGTTCATTCACTGGACCTGCGGGGTGACAGTTTTGCTCTAATGAATGAACATAGCGTTCGTTCACTGGAACACGGGCAATTTAAAGGTCCAGTACGCGAATACTCATTTATTAATAAAAAAAACGTACTTTTTGTGGACAAACCTTGTGGGAAATTGAATAATAACATCTCACAACTATAAAAGTACAACTTTGATGCAGAAAATGTAAAGAATTATTTGTAAAAGCAGTGTAAACAAAAAGATGCTAGGACACGTACCTTATAGTGGTCGACGACTTTTTCACCATCTCTCACCATAATCGATGAGGCTTCACATTCAAGAAATTTTTTTAATTATTCACAAAAATGTACTGCAATGAATTGTATATTAAACTCTTCGAAATTGCTTCAAGATTTCAAATATATAAAAAATCATAAAGACTTCATCTTTGAAAGGTTATTTTTATATTTTTTTCGCATTAGTGTTCATTCACTGGTGACTGTTCAGCCACTGAATCACTCACCCTAGTTAATTTTTGAGACAAATAGAATAATTTTGTACTGAAATGATGAATAAATTTTTAGAAAATAATCGAGGAGGTTTTTAGTAAATATTTAGTGTTGAAATATTTTAAAAACTCTTTTAGAAAACTTCGCGACATTAAAAAAAAAGTTTCAATAAAGTTTCAATAATGATTGAAATTTTAAAAATATTTCGCAAAAATTGAAAGCTATACATGGATTTTAAAAGATTCTAAAAAAATACAGAAGCTTTTCAAAAATGTTGATCGGATTAAACAGAATTATATTTTTGTAAGATTCCTTACAAAATACGAAACAATTTTTCTCAAAATTTTAATTTATGAAAATAATAGTAATAACAAGTTTGAAAAAAATATCTAAAAGATTGTAAGGCAATTTTTTTCTTATGGAAGGATTTTTAAAAAATGTTTAAGAAAAATGTCAACAGTTTCAAACAAAGTTTAGAATTTTTGCCATGTTTTCAAACTTCATGTTTATGAGCGTCATGCGACCTAATGGCATACAGTTCATGTGCTTTTAATTTTTTTTGATATCAATTAAAGGATAATATATCTTTTTGCTTCTAAAAGATATTTCTTATTTATTGATAGATAAGCCCTAAATGTTATGGAAAAAGCAAAAAATTTGAAAATATTACCGAGCTTAGAATACAGAAATTTGCAATTTCATTACAATTATTGGTCTAAATTGAAAACAATTGAAAAATATTATCAAAATTAATTGAATCAATTATATGGTTGAGATTTAACAATTTTCTAGAGTTGCGAATTTGAAAATGTCGAATATTTAATAATTTCAGAAATGTTCTATTATACATATTATATTTTTCTGGAATTTGAAAGTTTTAAAATTAATTTTTAAAATTTGTTATTTGTCCTATTGAATTAATAATTATTATATAATTATAATTATATAAATCAACAAAAGTCCCAAAAAAGAGAACATATGAAATATAAAATTTACGAAGTGAAAATTCCGGACATGAAATTGTCAAGAGCAAATAATAAAATTTCCGAATCTGCACAATTAGAAATATAGTTAAATCACAAAACCTAAAATAATCAATTAAACAATTGCATTCATTTAATACATAAGTTTTTATTTTCTTTATTATTTTATATTTCATTAATTAGCCATTAAACAAAAATTCAATGTGGAAAGAATTTTTTCCGTATTCTCTGGAATCGTATATATTATTTACATGATAATATAATAATTATTATTACATTACATTACATTACACAGTTCATATGCTTTTAATTTTTGCATATAAGCATTAAAGGCTAAGATATTATTTTGCTTTAAAAGGTATTCTCAATTTGTTGGTAAAAAAGCTCTAAATTTTATAAAACAATCTTATCAAAATTAATTAAATTAATTATATTTTTAGTGAATTCAGAAAAAAGGATTGGGAAAAATTCATAATATTATTGCAAATTAATGATAAATTGAAAAGAACTCAAGGTGAATTAAAAATAATTGAACAGAAGGTAACATGATTTTTAAAATTCTAAGCAATTATATTAAATTAAAAGTCTTTGGCTGAAAGAAGAGTTTTTTTGTTTAAAGAATAATTTTTGTATGTTAAATATATTTCTTTTTCAATTTCCTTTAAAATTTAAATATAAATAATTAAACAAATATATTTCTACGTTTATAAAACAATTCAGCCTTTTTTAAACATTAATAAATTTTATGTAAATAATAATTTTAAAGAAAATTAGTTTAAGTTTTTCTTAAATTCGATCTTCTATAAAATTATTTGAATACTCACTAATTGATTAAATCAAAATATTTTCCGATAACTAAAGCATATAAAATATAAAATTCACGAAGTTAAAATTCCAGAAAAACATATGTCGACAGCAAATTATAAAATTCTCGAATCGCAGCTTAAAAAAAGTTTAAATTATGAAAAAATAATAATAAATTAAACTATTACATTCATTTAATACGATAATTTGCTGTATTATTTTATTTTTCATTTTTCAGCCATTAAAAAAATTCAATCTGGAAAACTTTTGTTACGTATTCTCTCGATACAAGATAATTGAGATTCGCGGTTGAAAAAATTTCGTGATAAAGCGCCACACTTTAGTAAACAACACCATATTTTCAGAGAAATTAGGTTTTTAGTTTTTAGTTAAAAAAAACTTTTTTTTCACAACAAAAAGAAAGCAAACTTAAAACTTACTGAAAAAGTATATTTTTAACGCTGCAGTTAAGTTTTCAGTAAAAAAGATGAATTTTCTAAAAAAAATTGTTAAAAATAAATAGTTGAATCTTCAACCAAATAGCTTGATTTTTAACCAAGAAGATGAGATTTCAGTGGACAAAATTAATTTTCTGCAAAAAACGCGGACCTTACTCAAAATATTTGATAATTCAAACAAAGAAACTAATTTTCTTCTAAAATTCTGAATCTTCAACGAAAAGGGTTCAGTTTAGGCGTATTAAATTACCTAAATGTAAATCACGTTTGTTACCATTTTTAATAACAATTTCTCTGAATCGATATTTTAATCTGCCATGTGCCCGTGAAAAAATATTACTATTCTCTAAAACTATTATTGGAATTCCCTTATATGGGTTGCAATTTAAATATTTAGATGTGGATTGTATTTTTTTAATTCCTTTCATTAAAATTTAAGAAATTTAAATTAAATTAAAATCCAAATTAAAAATCCTATTTAACGTCCAATAATCAAATTGATACGAGTACCAAAATGTTGGTAATGCAATCTTATTAATTTTTTTATTCTTATTTGGAATACTATTCAATTGCAATTTGATGACAATAAAAACAAAAAAGACGAAAGAAAGAAAAAAAGAAGGAAGGGGATGTGGTTGGCTGCCTTCTCATTTTTCTTTCCTCTTTTTTATTTTTGTCCAAACGATTTAAATTTTTGGTTTTTTGGTTTTACAGATTACAATCAGATTTTTTGTTTTTGTGTGTTCGTTGTGGCCCAAATTTGGTCGCTGGATTCTTGTTTTTTTTTAACAGGAGTCTGCATCAATTTCTTCAACTTTATAAAAACATTTAAAAATATTTCAAACTATTTCATGTATTATTTTATATTGAAGATTTTTTTTATTCCAATATCAAAAATGTTCTATACGGAAACCGTTCGTTCCAGATTTTCTTGATGCAAGGTAATATACAGTTTCGACGATAACACATTTGCATAAATAATCCCAAATTTTTTGAAAACAACATTGTATTTTTAGAAAACAAAGGTGAGACTGTTTTAAGTGACCTACTTTTGTCTTTTGGTTATCTGTTTTCATTAATATTATTCTACAATTGTAATTATTACAATGCTTAATATAATAATAAAATAAAATAATATTATAGTAAATGATAATTATAATATTTATCATAATTTTTTGCATGATTTAAAAATTTTGTGAAAATTTGAAAAACCATGTTTTTCTGATAAACAAAAAAAAATTTTAATCCAAAATGAATTTTCAACTAATGTCGCACTTTGAAGGAAAAGGAACAAATTTGCTGCAAAATAATTAAATTTTTGTTCTGAAAATATTTAAAAACTTCTGAAACCCACCTAATTGAGAAATCCGTGAAATCTTAAAATCGACTTGAAAACGACTTATTCAGACTGAGTTTAAGGTCTAGTAAATAGAACCTTGATAAGAAAGAATGCGGTTCATACGCGTGTTCCCGTTTAGTGATAAAACACTGTAAATGGAAACAAGGTAACTGTGTCAAAAATCTCAGTATATAAGTGGCCCAAAATCAGTCACTGAACATTACAAAATTAACTCCAGGATGAAGCTCGTTATCCTTACTTTGGTGGCAATTTTTGTCGGTGCGTATCAGTACAGAAATTAAATTAGTTTGAACAATTTATTTTTTCGGGGTCATTCACAAATTGTACAAATTAAACCTAGCTGTTCCATCCTTAGTTTAAAAGTGTATCTTATTTAATTGAGAATTTGCCTTTTTTGGCAAAAAATTATTATACTTAGTTAAACATTCCTATATTTAGGTGAATATTGAACCAGTTTATTGGGAATGCCTTCTTAATTAGTTAAAAGTTAATTTTTTTATCTAAAAATTTAAATGTTCCATTCGATTTCTTTTGTTTGAAAATTATTTTTTTAACTGATGAAAACATTATTTTTTTGGTTGATAGACTATTCTAGTTTTAATTGAAAATTTAAATTTTTTAGTTAGAAAGTCAACTATTTGTTCGAAAATTAATCTATTTTGCTAAAAATACATATATCTTGTAAAAAATTTGTCTTCTTGCCATTAAATGAATCTTCTAGGTTGGAAATTAAACTACTTTATTTTTTAAGGAATCTTTTTTTGTTGGAAATTCATTTTTTCAACAAAAAATTTTATTATTTAATTTTTAGTTGCGAACTCTCTTTTAGGTTGGAGATACATTTCTTTTTTGAAAATTTAACTATATTGTTAAAAAATCGGTTTCTTTTCCTTCAACGAAAATAATTTTTAAAATGAAAAAAATTTTTCATTTTTTATTAAATCACTAATTTAACTTTTTTTCATTTTCAGCATTCTCAGAAAGCAAAGATAAAGGACAGGGAGGTGGTAGCGCAGATAACGTAATAGATGCTGTAAAATATTTTGGTGTATCGGAAAAAGAATTCAACAGTTGTGCACAAGACGATAAGAGTATGGCAAATACAGCGGATAAACTTACAGCTTATTCAAATGCTTATGCAAAAAATCAACTGGGAGGTGATAAATTAAAAACTTCCGTAAGAGAAATCTTAAAGGCTTCATTATTCTGCAAGTCAGAAGCTGATATAGATGCTAAACTGAAGACTTATATGGAGGAGTAAGTTGGATTAATGTTTTATACACAAATATCGAACTACATTCAAACCTGGATTTAATGTACATTGTTGAACTGAGCGTAACATTAAATCCAGAGTCTCGAAACTCTTTGGTTTCTCTCCTGTTTTTTTCTCTTTCTTGTTTTTTTCTTCCTATTTGTGACGCTTGAAAGAGCACCAAACATCCTCCCACGGCTACGCTCATTTCCCCACCGCGCAGCGTCAATTCGCGGAAACATGAAATGGGGGAACAAGGAATACAGGTTTGACTGTACTTGTTCAGATAAGGCGTTCCCCTTCTTCACACTTCTAGCCCACCCCTAATTTGGACATTCCTCTACTACTTCCTCTACACTTCACTAATGCCATCACCTGATGACTCTTGCTTCATACTGCTAATAAGTCTTTCATAATCCCATAAGAAAATATTTCTTTGCATACGCCCCCCCTTTACTCCTTTGCATATCCTTAAACAGCTCACTTTCATTTCATATTTTTTTATCTTAACTCTCATGTAGCCACCACTCTTTTAGCCATCACAGTCCTACTGTCCTTCCCATTCCAAGACTTATACCAATGCCCTACTGGTTAGGGTCGAGTTAGAGATCGATCAGGAAGAATCAGCGGGTGGTGTTATCCCCCTCCATACTACTAACTTCTCCGCTTTTCAGCGTTTCCAGTCGAACGGTCGACTCACATTTCCCATGAATTTTCCTTTACACTTTACTTAGGCTTAGGAATGCCAGCAAAATGTACAAAACAAAATTTCATTATGCAGGTGTGTTTAAAAATTGATTGGAAATATGTATTGTCAACGATATAATATTAAAATATAAATAAACTAATCTAATTTGTTTCTCAGCGGGAGTTTATACATAATAATGATGAAATATTATTTAACCAAATATTATATTTGGATATTTGGATATTTGAATATTCATTCAGAAACATACTGATAAAAACTTGATTGAAACTTGACGAACGAACTAAAACCAGTGAAGTCAACTAGCAAAAATCCCCCCCCCCCCGGGCCTTCCACTCTCAAACGACGAGAAGCGGAGAAGTCAGTAGCATGGAGGGGGGAAGAGGTCACCCGTTGAATATTCCTGATCAACCCGCAACTCGACCCCAGCCTGCCCTACTTCATTACCCCTACCCTCTTCATATTACCTAACTTTTCCTGCGCCCAACCACCACTTGCCCAGCCATCTCATGCCTCCCAACCACTAAATTCTATTTAATGCCCTTCTACTTTCTCCTGCCTGCCTATCCATAACTTATGTTCTAGTGCAGCGCCTCGCCGAGCTCTTGTTGAAAAACATTTTTGAACAATTTTTCATAATTATACGTTTTTTCAAGTTATGTTGCAAGAAATTTGAATGAAATCAATATTATATTGAAACAATGTTCTCTTAAGATTATAATTCTTTATATTATAAACAAATTAAATAAATAAATGCACTAATCAGGCAGTAATCTTTTAAGTATTAGCCCACTATACTTCAAAAGTCGATCAAAAATAAAATTTTTGGAAAAAACTGCAACTTACTAGAATGATTGTAAGAGAATAATAATAACTTCTTTAAACACTTAAGTTTGTTAACTTGATTAATCAATTATACAGTATAATTTAAAGTGGACCGGAAGTGGAAAGTTTAAGAAAAATTGCAACATACGAGAATCATTATAAGAGAATATTGTTATAATAATAATAATAATAACTTCTTAAAAAAATTAAGTTTGTTAACTTTATTTAATTATTATTCCACTATAACTTAAAAATGGACCAATAATGGAAAATTTTAGACAAATATGCGACATACTAGAGTATTTGTGAAAGAATATTATTTTAAATACTAAAAATTTGTTTAAATACTTGAATTAGTTAAGTTTACTAATCAATAATTCACTATCAATCCAAGTAGACCAGAAGTGAAAAATTTTAGAAAAAAACTGCACCTTATTAGAATTATTGTAAAAGAATTTTGTTATAAATAATAATAACATGTTTAAGCACTTAAGTTTGTTAATTTAAATTAATTATTAATCTATTATATCTTAAAAATGGACGAGAAATAAAATTTTCTAGAAAGAATGAAACTTACTAGAAATATTTTAAGAGAATATTATTATAAATAATAATAATAATAACTTGTTTTAACACTTATGTTGGTTAACTTAAATTCATTGTTTGTCCACTATAACTTAAAAATATACCAAAAATTGAAAATTTGAGAAAAAAACTGCAACATACTGGAATTGTATGCAGGTACCTTTGGAGGAACTGATGACTGCCCACTCTAATACCCTATTAAGCCATACTTGTAAGGGTATACTTGTGAAAAAAGTATAAAAAAATTATTATAAGAAACAAACTTTTTTTAATATTAAACAAATTTAAAACCAAACCCATCTTTCTTAGTGCTTTTCAATTATTATAACAAATGTTCAATTCGATCTGGCGCTTTGTGTGAAAATAAATTGGAAAATATAAAAAGTTTCAGTAAGATGAGGATCCAGTCACGTGACCCAGTCATCACAGGGCCTTATTGCTCAAATTCTCCTCTCTTACTACTCAACCCCTATATTGCTTCATATAAGTCCTCACATCTGCTTAGCCCAACCATGCTTTACTGACCTTTCCACTCATCTTTTTGTTGCCCTCCTATTCTCCCTCCTACTATCCTTCTCTACAAAACCTACTAACCCTTTTGGTAAAAGGTACGTTGGGCACCTGAACAAAAGAATAGGGGTTTCTGTCCGGAACTACGAAACTCTAGGAAATAAAGAAAATAATTATGCGTTAAATACAAATATATATTTGAACAAAAAAGAAATCGTTTTTGATTGCATTACTAATTATATACTAAATTTGTTTACACAAAAAATCTTATTGCCCCTTAAGGACATGTGATACTTCGTCATGCCTTCAATCGGGTACAGTTTCCCCAGCTTTTTTCCAAAAAATTGAAAATTAAAAAAAATTATATGGTTCTAAATACAAATTTTATGCATGTGCATTATTTTGAGGTTACGTCGTTTTTCCGTCAAGTCATTCCGATAATTTAAAAATTATTCATGAATTAAACTTTTTTGGTTGCCTAAAAACAAGGTTAGTTTTGGGACATTAGTTAATATGTTTGTTTGTAAGTGTAAATTTTTCGGCCAGAAATATTGTGTTGTTTGAAACTAACGCTCAGGAGAATTGTAACACACATAACCACGAAATGTACACACACGTTTTTAGTAAAATCAAAATTTTTTGGAACTAACCCACAAAAAAGTTTGCACGGATATCCGTTAGCATGTTCACTATCATTCGCTATATTTTGAAGACAAAATGTTTATTAATCTAGGAAAAAAGTCGGGGAACCTAAAACTGGTAAAATCGATAATCTTTTAAGTATCACATGCCCTTAAATTGAAAAAGGCACACACACACATAGCGCGCAATTTAAAATGCTAATGTTTAAATTTAAATATCGCTTTATTTTCAGTCACCAGGAAAAGAAAGAAAACGGAAACAAACAAAAAGAGGAAGGTAAAGAAAAGAAAGGAAGTGATTAAAGAGAAATGATAAAGAAAATGGCCAGTAAATAAATGGATAATGCGCATATGACGACTTCTAATCTGCCTGCAAACTAATTATAATCTATTGTTATTATAAACTACCAGTCTAGTATAAGGTATTAAAAGACTCCAATAAATATTTTCTTTAATTGGCATGCTCGCCTCTAGACACTAGACCATAGTCATATTTAAGTTCGTTGTACTATGAATGGTTTTTCTGGAATATGTCGTGTATAAAGCTAAAAAAATACAACCAAATTCTAGAGAATACTAGTACATATCTATTAAAAACATTCGCAGATGCTGAATTGGTTAATCAATAAAGCTCTTATTCGAAAAATAATGTGTGAATTTAGTGTAATGAAATGTAATTATAAAAATATATGTAGCGTTTAATAAAAAGTTATTACTATATCACAATCTGCCGTTTTTTCTAGAGAAAACTTTTTTTTTCAATAATTATTAGAATTCCCTTATTTATGATGGTTAACTAACAAAGTTGATCAAAAAATCATTTCTATTAGTGGCAACGATGTTTTACAAACAAAAACAAAGATACTTTTTTAATAAAAAAGCAACATTTTTTATTAAAGTTATCCGACTATTTATTAAGAGCGTTCTTTAATCTGTATGTTAGGCAATAAGTAACGATTTTCGTAATTGTTGAAAAGAATTTTTGCATACAACTGTTTCAATGAAAAATTTTTTTCCTGAATTATTATTTTAATGAAATTATTTTTACCAACCTTCCTTATTTGTACTAATCTTCCTTATCATCAGCGCTTTTAGAGATGCCAAGCTTTCACTCGTTACTAGCCTGAAAAGCATCCCTGCGTGTCAAAAATATGTTGAAACACTTGCGGGAAAAATGAAGAAGGCTGTAGTACTTGATCGCTCCGTTTCCTCAGAGTGCACGAAACTTTCTCCGGATCGTCGTATTGATTTCCTTACAGACTGTAACTACCTATCTCACCGTCGTGAGACGTGGCTGTGGCTGAAATATGTGTATATATATAATTAAAAATTTGTCATAAGGACAACCGCAGGATTTCGCCGGGAGCGGGTGCTAATCTGGAAAATTGCACCCGCTTCCAGGGAAATAACGGTAAAATTTCAGCCACAACCACGTCTCACGACCATTAGATAGGTTGTTACAGTCTGTGAAGCAATCAATACGACGATCCAGCAAAAGCCTCGTGCACCCAAAGAACAAGGAGCGCAAGTGTTCTAGCATATTGTTGACACGCAGGGATGCTTTTGAGGCAATTCGCAAGTGAAAGCTTGGCACCTCCAAGAGCGCCGATGACGAGGACGATCAATTTAACAGAATATTCCGGGTACAACCGTTGCAACTCCCTTATAAGGTCTCGATACCTCTCTTTCTATTCATTCTCCTTGGTTATGATGTTATGATACTTTGTTCCTCGCCGACAGTTCGGAAGACCAAATCTGTCGGGTGAGACGTTTGTATCTGCTTCAGAAAGTATCCTTTATAGATGTCACATCCTGAATGCGGCTCTGTGGCACGCCCAGGTATACATAAGTCTCTCCAGCGCAAAGGTGTCGTATGGCGCTTCTATCAACGAGCTCAGGATCTTCAGGAATTCCATTAAGTTTTCCTCGCTTCAAATAAACCTTGGCGCATTTGCCTAACCCAAATTCCATTCCAATTTCCTTAGTATATCGTTCGACAATCTCCAGAGCTAGATGCAGTAGCTCTCTGTTTTTAGCATAGATCTTAAGATCGTCCATGTAAAATACATGAGTGAACTTGTACTTTCGATCTGCAGGTTTGCCGCACACGTACCCGTCGGAATGGCGAAGTGCTAGAGATAGTAGCAATAATGTAAGGCAAAATAGGAGTAGGCTCATGGTGTCGCCTTGAAAGACACCTCTCTGAAAAGTGACCTTGTTGGCTGTCACACGATTTTTTACAGATGAGATAGTAAATCTGCTTATCCAAAGCGGCATCAATCTCTCTTTGCACCCAACTATTTACAAATGAACCTTTAAGATTTCCAAAAGACAGATGATAAGTCTATGGGATGTCGAATCGAAAGCTTTCCGATAATCAATCCAGGCCATCGATAGGTCACGCTGGTAGAATTCTGCATCTTTGCAGACACATCTATCGATGAGCAGGTTCTCCCGACATCCGGCTACGCCTTTCTTTGAGCCTCGTTGTTCATACATTTCATGCCATACATGTTCAATTGCCCGAACAATCCTATCATTTAGGATAGCTGTGAATATCTTATAAAGCGTGTTCAGACAAGTTATTGGCCTGTAATTCTTCGGGTCAGCTAAGT
>NC_046662.1:52661501-52667478 GCF_010883055.1 Belonocnema kinseyi | reverse complement strand
GAAAGAGGGAGCTCTTCCTAATATTTTGACACCAAAATCATGTCGATACACCTTACCGACTGCGAGTAAAGCCACCCACGCTTTAACTTGACAGACTGTATAACTCCTTGAAGCTCTTTATATTTTCTGTATGTTCGTCCAGTCTATGCTGAACTTCGTAGACTTCTCTCCAAAATACTTTAACCTCCTCTGGTTTGGGTGGTGTTTAACAGTTACTGGAGGGTCTTGAAAGAGTCGAGATGGGTCAGAGAGAAACTGTTGATTTTCTCTGACCCACCTCTTCCTTCGCTCTAGACTTCTCCTAGCGTCAGATAGTATCCGTATTCTCTCAACAATATGCTGTCTGATGATCAGCAGCTTTGACTTGTTAAGTGTGTGATAACGGGTTCGGAGTTCGCGCGCTAACTTTCGAACCTTGGCGGTAAAATTCCTGCCAGATGTGATGTAGTCAATCACACACTGAATGCGGGACGCGTACTGTCTTGCCCAGCCTATCTTTATGGCAAGTTGATGCATTCTTCTTTTGGTCGGATGATCAGCCGTTGGTTTTGTTTTACGGTTCGAATCGGCCAAAGCTCTTGCTGCATTATACACGCAATAATTGATAGCTCAGAGGTCGGATTCTCCGGAAAAATTCCCACGAAGCTCGTCATCCATTTCAGCCAGATCTTTGAGCTTGAGAGAAACCTTGGTAGTCTGCAGTCGCGGACAATTGTCCAGGGGTAGACCCGAAGGAATTAACCCCCAAGCAGAGGTGTGAAAACCGTGCCGAAAGCTGAATGGCACCTGGGTGGGGTGTCTAGAACGGTGACTCTGGGATACAGGGCGACCGCTCAGAGTACACAGCCTTATCCTTGCATGCGGGGCTGTACAAGGATGGACGAACCTCTTTCCCTAGCTTATCGTGGAAACCACAATGACAAAACCAAACATAGTTGTAGTAAGTGTGGTTCAGAACAATAGAACGCGCAGGGCTCCCGACAATGGGTCGGCCAACAATACCGACCAATCTAGAGCTGGGGGAGCCAATGAAAATGAACTGCTGGCGACCAAAAGGGGACACGGCCGGATTCAGCCTGAGAAGTATTGTCCTCAGTTTCAATTTTAAAAATCTTTCTAATTTCAATTTTAAAGACTGATACTTGTAGAGAATTTCAAGGCGCATCTTTTTTCCTTGTTGCAAAATTTATAGGTTTTGTAGTTTTTGACATAATTGGTGAAAAGTGGATTTTTTTAAAAAGAAACATTCCAATCTTTTTTCACTTCAACTCGCGCTAATTTAGCCAATTTTCATCATTTCCCGATTTCTTCAATACAAAGAACGTGTTTAAGTCTTCTGAAACTATCTAAGCAAGAAAATCGAGAATATTGTAATAAACAAAAAAGTTATTATTTTTTTAAGCAATGCAAAAATAATGAATTTTAACCTTCAAGCGCCTCGTTTAGCGAACGAATTTTAAGCTACGGAAAGCTTTCAGTGAGGAAGTTATTCATTAGGTTTCAAAGAAGTTTTCTGGAAAGTTTTAGATCAATTAGATTAATAGTTCAAAAATTATGAGTGTTTTAGAATCCAAGCGGTAATCTTGTCGCTGCCCAAAAACGTGCGTGGCCGGCTACGTACGCGCTGCAGAGAACGACGTGAAGGTGAAGTCAATCTTACCAAAACACATGTTTAATCTCGCTTTGCGAATAAATGGAAAATAAAACCAATAAATAAAACACTGTGTAGTTTTTATTTGGTCCCAGAAATGAATCTGAAAATAATGTTATGCTGTTGAACTTGTTTTTAGCAAATTCTTTCAATTCGCGTATTTGATAAAACTGCAAACAGATTTAGCACACTTCTTTGCAATTCCCTCAAGAATAGGGAACATGTAACTCTGGTTCGTAGTATGTACATGTAAGTTAAATAGAAAAAGCCATGCTAAATGTAGGTAAAACTGCGCGGACACGGGTATTTTTGGTAGTGGCAAATTCTGTGCAAAATCAAATTCACAGCATAGACTATAATTGTCAGAGAGTATTTGCTTTTCTAACTTCAAATTAATTTCAGCATTGTTTTTGTGATTAAGTACTTCTTCGTTTACATCTCCATTTGTCTCCTTTTTGTAGCAAGTATTGTACACGTCAGTTCTAGGTAATTTAAAACTGAAGCCAACATTTCGGTTAAAATACTTAAAATAAACGGTTTGACTTATTGTCAATTTAGCGCCCGCTTTTTCTTCATAATATTTTCCGAATAATTTGTAAAGTTCTACAAGATTTAATGAAGGATTATCAACATATTTTAGGTTATTTCTTCTTTTGCCCCAACATAGAAAAGCACAAAAAAATTTCTTACAAATCGGAACATTTTCTTCGTCAGTAGAAAATAAATATATCCAATGAATTAACCGTCCTAGTTTATCACCTTCATTCGTTTGGATAGGATCCTTGCATTTTAACAATCCTCTAAGAAACACATTTTGTTTATTATGGTTCCCGAGATTCCAAAAATTTGTGTGTACTTTTTCTTGTTGCACATTTGAAAACTTTTGGTAACACTCTTCTCCACAGCAGGATTTAATAGGTTTGAAAGACCTCTCTGGGATCAGAATATCTTTAGCAATACCGTCTATTTTAGTTTTAGACTCTGCAATGTATTCTTTTCCCTAAAGAAATAACAAATGATGCTATTAACTTCGACATTGAAAATTTAAAATAATTACTTTAGACCATCTTGTTTCGTTTTAATATCTTTTTCTTTTTAATTAATATTCTCAAAAATATCGCAAAAGTCTCAATAATCTCAAAAAAATGCTTTTCCAACTATTATAAGAAGCAATCACTTCGCTGATTCTACGCTTTATTTGTAGAATTTCATAGAAGATGACAAGAAAAGTTACTGTTGTGCATTTGTTTTGGTAAGATTGACTTGACCTTCACGTCGTTCGCTGCAGCGCGTACGTATCTGGCCAGGCACGTTTTTGGGCAGCTTCAAGATTACCGCTTGGATTTTAAAACATTCATAATTTTTTAACTATTAATCCAATCGATCTAAAACTTTCCAGAAAACTTATTTGAACCTTAATGAAGATCTTTCTTACTGAAAGCTTTCCGTAGCTAAAAGTTCGTTCGCTAAACGAGGTGCTTGAAAGTTAAAATTCATGATTTTTGCATTGCCTCAAGAAAAAATTAATAACTTTTTTGTTTATTACAATATTCTCGTTTTTCTTTCTTAGATAGTTTCAGAAGACTTAAATGCGTACTTTGTATTGGGAAAATCATGAAATGATGAAAATTGGCTAAATTCGCGCGAGTTGAAGTGAAAAAAGATTGGAATTTTTCGTTTTCAAAAAATCCACATTTTACCAATTATCTCAAAAACTACAAAACCTATAAATTTTTGCAAGTGACAAAAAAGATGCGCCTTGAAATTCTCTACAAGTATTAGTCTCTAAAATCTGACGCTAGGAGAAGTCTAGAGCGAAGGGAGAGGTGGGTCAGAGAAAATCAACAGTTTCTCTCTGACCCATCTCGACTCCTCCAAGACCCTCCAGTTACTGTCGAACACCCACCCAAACCAGAGGAGGTCGAAGTATTTTGGAGAGAAGTCTACGAAGTTCAGCATAGACTGGACGAAGACACAGAAAATATAAAGAGCTTCAAGGAGTTATATGTTGCCCTCATAACACCTGATAAAGAATGCTTACCCATCACTACAATACTTCTGCCGAAAATAGGCAACTTAGCTGACCCTAAGAATTACAGGCCAATAACTTGTCTGAACACACTTTATAAGATATTCACAGCTATCCTAAATGATAGGATTGTTCGGACAATTGAACATGTGTGGCATGAAATGTATGAACAACGAGGCTCAAAGAAAGGCGTAGCTGGATGTCGGGAGAACCTGCTCATCGATAGATGTGTCTACAAAGATGCAACATTCTACCAGCGTGACCTATCGATGGCCTGGATTGATTATCGCAAAGCTTTTGATTCGACATCCCATAGACTTATCATCTGTCTTTTGGAAATCTTAAAGGTTCATTTGTAAATAGTTGGGTGCAAAGAGAGATTGATGCCGCTTTGGATAAGCAGATTTACTATCTCATCTGTAAAAAATCGTGTGACAGCCAACAAGGTCACTTTTCAGAGAGGTGTCTTTCAGGGCGACACCATGAGCCCACTCCTATTTTGCCTTACATTATTGCCACTATCTCTAGCACTTCGTCATTCCGACGGGTACTTGTGCGGAAAACCTGCAGGTTGAAAGTACAAGGTCACTCATGTATTTTACATGGACGATATTAAGATCTATGCTAAAAACAGAGAGCTACTGCATCTAGATCTGGGGATTGTCGAACGATATACTAAGGAAATTGGATTGGAATTTGGTTCAGGCAAATGCGCCAAGGTTTATTTGAAGCAAGGAGAACTTATTGGCATCCCTTAAGATCCTGAGCTCGTTGATAGAAGCGTTATGAAACACCTTTGCGCTGGAGAGACATATACATACCTGGGCGTACCACAGAGCCGTATTCAGGATGTGACATCTATAAAGGATACTCTCCGAAGTAGTTACAAACGTCTCATCCGACAATTTGGTCTTTCCAACTGTCGGCGAGGAACAAAGTATCTGCAGCGAACATGCGTGCCGTCTCGGTACTACTCTATTGATTTGGAGTAGTTCCATGGACGAAGAACGAGGACAGATCTCTTGATATCGGGACAAGAAAGGTTACGCACATGAACAAAAGCATGCATCTTAAGACTTCCGTTCCGCGACTGTACATCTCACGCCGTCAAGGGGCTCGCGGAATATTGAGTCCTGAATGTCTTCACAACAGGATTATTCTGGGTACAGTACTTTGAGTTGCAAATGGAAGAGACACTCCTCTTAAAATGGTCAGGAATCACGAAGATGTGGGCAAAGGAGCGTTGCTGCACAAAGTAGCGGGGGAGGCTGCTGAAACACTCGTACTTGACTTCAGTATTAGGGGTGAGCAAAATGCATCAAATCTTATCTATCTCAAGTACGCACTCCTGAAAGCCCGGATTAAGAAAGCAAAAGAGAAAAACTTTCGTGAACAGCTAACGTTTGCTTTCCTTGAATCGCCCGGATTGAAGTCTCGTACGGAGGGTTTCATTTTTGCATGCCAAGACGGTGTCATTTCCACCTTAACATACCGTCGTCACATTTTGTGCCAAGACATTCCCGATGATAGCTGCAGGGCGTGCAATGCACATCCCGAGCATTCAGCTCACATACTACTCGTATCTGCTGTCCAACTCACGCGGGAACGACCTACATTCAAAGGCACAATGCGGCACTAAGAGTGCTTTATTACCATCTCTGTTACTCCTACGGCATTGACCTTAATATCGCTCCTCTAAATGCTCCTAGGGAAATTGAGTCAATTGTCGAGAATGGGAAGTGCCGCATATACTGAAACTTTATATTCTCGACAATTGTTTCTGTTGCTCACTCGAGGCCTGACATGGTTCTTCTTGACTTAGAGAAGCGAACCACGTTCGTCATCGAATTTTCGGCACCAGCTGATAAAAACATCATAACCAAGGAGAATGAAAAGAAAGAGAGGTATGGAGACCTTATAAAGGAGTTGCAACGCTTGTACCCGGAATATTCTGTTAAACTATTGTCCTTATCATCGGCGCTCTTGGAGGTGCCAAGCTTTCACTTGTTAATGGCCTAAAAAGCATCCTAGCGTGTCAACAATATGCTAGAACACTTGCGGGAAATATTCAGAAGCCGGTTGTCCTTGGGTCGCTCCGTGTTCTGAGGGTGCACGAGGGTTTTACTAGATCGTCGTATTGATTCCTTTTCAGGCTGTAACCATCTATCTCACGGTCGTGAGACGTGGTTGTGGCTGAAATTTTACCGCGATTTTTACCCGCTGGGAGCGGATGCAATTATTCAGATTATCACCCGCTCCCGGCGAAATCCTGCGGTTGTCCTTATCACAAATTTTTA
>NC_046662.1:52657416-52661401 GCF_010883055.1 Belonocnema kinseyi | reverse complement strand
TTTCTAATTTTTCAGAGCTGAAAATTGTGATAAGTCGCGGCTCAAATTTAAGAAATAATAAACAAATCTTGCATTTTTTCCATTGTGCACCGTTTGCATATTTTATGTACAATTTTAAAGCGAGAATCTATGGTCTGAAAATGAAAAAAGAAAAAAAAAAGAATCTAGAAGAATATTCTTCTTCTCGTTCATACATTTATTTCGATGGTAGAAAATTTCACTATTTTGTTGCAGGTTCGATTGTTCTTTTATTTGAATAAAAATTGAGTTTTTCAACTAAAAACTGAACTGTTTTATTTTTGGTTACAAATTAATCTTTTTTACTTAAAAATTAATTTTGTTCTTTAAAAATTGAACGATTTTGTTCAGAATTCAATTTTTTATTCCATAACATATTTCAGATAAACATTCATCTTTAATGGTGGCGAATGATTCATTTTGTTCAAATATTCGTCTGTTTTATTAGTTACAAATTTATTTCTTTGGTTGAAAATTCGTTCTTTTTTTGGATTAAAAATGGATATTTTTTAAATGTAAACAGAAGTATAAATTAAAAACTGCAGTTGAAAAATGTTTATTTTTAGTTATTTCTCAGGTTGAAATTTCAACTATTTTGTCAAATATTCGTCTTCTGTTTCTTAGAAATTAATATTTACTAAAAATATGAGTAAAATGTGCAGTACAAGATTTGAAAAATTTTGGACCCAGCAATGCTGATTCCTATATATCTTTACATAATTAAATTATAATTTTTCTCTTTGCAATGATATCTTAACAGATATCTTTCCCGCGTGATAACTAGTCTTTCTTCCGGACCACATGCTTTGCGTATTATCTTCTTACTTACTTTGTCGATTATTTTTTTCCCACATATTATAATAAGAAGTTTAATGTGAATCGCGTTACTTTACCTTTTTCCATTTCTTGATGGTTTCATGACATGCTACCGTATAGCACAGTCGGCACAAATACTCAATAATGTGTTGCAATTTTATCTTTATTTGATATATTTTTACTTCTGATAATTGGACCTTGCTCTAGCGATAACCTTCTTAACCTTTCTTATGCGCCTATCTAACTACTCATCCAACTTTTTGCCACTAGTGAATATGCTACCAAGATATACATTATTATCAAACTTGTTCTATTCTTTTATCATTTAAGACAACGCTGTATATTGTTTTCTAACTCTTTCCTTTAAGGGCCATAATTTTTTTTTTAATTATGTAAATGGTAAGCCCCATGCTCTTCATGCTTGTATTCAGTTTGCTAAACATTCTTTACAAGTCCTCGATTGATTCTTTCATAACAACTTTATCATTTGCAAACGCCTACCCACGTATCCTGACTGTTCCAGGATCCACGACTTTCTCTTCGAATATGAAAACAGTAATATGAAAAGTAACATAATGTAAAAACAGTAAGTGATTTTCCAATTTACCCTCATAGTAAAAACTTGGGGGTACATTTTGTTGCAGGTAAAATTATAACGGTGTTCACTGTATCTTGATAGTGATTCAGATATATTTTAAACTTAGAGAACGACATGCTTCAGTGAGTGGGGTACGAAATACCGACCAGATGTTGTAGGAAAATTCAGTTTTATTAGTTCACTCCAGAGGTTAACTCTTTGCATTATTTGAAAAATCGTCGGTTTAAACTTAGGTCATCAGCTCGACTCAATTTTGCAAAGTGCGAACAAAATACTTTCTGAAAAGTACGACCAGAAAGGCTTTTAAAATAATGTAAAATTCATTCAGATACGGCTATTTTAAAACTTAAAAAGTATTTTAGGAAATCAAAAGTAAGGTGATTATGCAGAGAATGGCGTTTTTAATTTCGTACACCGTGAAGCGGACACTTCGTACCCCAAGTAGTTCATACAGTCGATCAATGCTTCATACCCTAAGTTACCGGCACTTCGTACCCCAAATGATCGAGATTGGGTACACTACATCCCTGCGAAGCAATCAAACCGCAAGGTAATTTTGGTTGCAGGTATATCGTACACTGAAATTGGTGTTTAATCCACACCTTGTTTTGTCTGTCCTTGCGATCGCTTTGCTACCAGTAAATATTGTTTTTAGTATCTGTGAGAGCTATCCATTGATTCCGTACTCTTTCAGGACTTCCCAAACCTTACTTCTATTCACCTTTTCAAACGAATTTTCTAGGTCAACAAGTGCACAGAAATTTGTTCTCCCACTCTCAAACTATTTTCGGTGATCTTCCTTAAGCTAAATAATGAATCAGTATATGGTTTTCCTGACATAAACTCATTTTAAACTTCCCAAAATCTTTTCCCCTGACATTTTTTCTACCTAAGAATAAATGTCTTTGAGTTAATTTTAGTAACGGTACCTAATCAGCTGATCCCTATGTAATTATTGAAGTTGCATTGATATCACTTTCTTTAGTATATTGGTACAATAATCGCTTTTTCCAATCATCTGTCACTTTTGCCATTTCGACACATCAGTTTATAAATTCGCACAGTATCCCGTCCTTACAATAAATCATTTTACATTTCCTATTTTACATGCAGACAAATTCTGTACCTTTGCTTTACTTCATTTGTTTACAAAGTAGTTTCTTGTTGCTTTTGTCTCCGAACATAGTTGATGCACTCTCTACTTTTGTTGCTTATAAGCGTCTCCCAAGTTTTCCTCTCTATGCATTCATTTATTTTATTCAGAAAACCGAACGACTCTTTTCAAAAAATGTTATTCTTTATTTTGAACGTTATTTCTAACGTTTAACAAAGACTATCTTTTGCATAAAAAATGTTATTACAGATTTTTAATTCTTCTTTGGGTGAAAAACTGTTTTCTTATCTCTTTTTTCTGTGGCTTATGTTGCTTGTCCAAAAATAGAAGTCAGGAGACTCACAGAAATGAGATTAAATGACTTACCGTCTAGCCAAGATCTGAGTCTAGATTATTTTTTTCATTTGGAGTATTTTAATTTAATTTAAAAATCTAGAAAATTAAACTAATGAGCCTATATGTTAAGGAGAATTAATAATTTATTTTAAAATAAAAAATAAAACAAGTCTACATCATTTTATATTTTTTTAAATAATGAAAAGACTAAAAACTTTAATTCCCATACCCGCGAAGATCTTCACTTCAATTAAGTGAATTAGAAATTCAAAAAGAGAAACCCACACGTTTTTGGCCTAAAAATATATGATAAAAATTATTACTCATAAAAGTATTCCTTTCTCATTTATGTATTGTTAATTTAAAAAACATATATATATAGTTTATGATAATAATTTCATAATGTAAATATTTCTGCATTAAACAGAAATTAAGAATAATCTGGAAATTATAGAAATATAATATGATTACCAGAATGTTAAAAAATGAAATGGAAAATATAGTTTAAAATGTATATCAAATAAATAGACGAAAACGGTCCGCGGTAAAACATGTTAACTGACTTTAAAAACGATCTTTTTTGCATTATCTCACACATTGTTTAAATGCAAACAAAACGGAAAAAATGTCTTTCAGTTTTTTTCAAGTTGATTTTCGAAAACCACGCTTTGGTATCTAGAACATAGATCCGCATCCTAAACCTGTTAAAAGAAAATATGACGACCTACGATTTATAAACAGAAATGTATTACAATGGAAGAAAAGAATGTTCTTTTGGAAGATAAAGTCAGCATTTTGGAAAAAAGTGGGTTTATAGAAAGTAAAGGGAGAGCCAGAAACATCATACTCGATAACGTGAAGAATGATAAGAAAAACAACAACATTCTCTTTGATTCAATTACGAGGGTAGTTCAATAAGTCCTTAGAATGACCAACAAATGGCGCGCGAATCGCTCCTAATCATCTGTTTTCAGTCAGCACCACTCCCGACTAGATATATCGTGCAGTCACAGTCCACATCTTCTGAGTTGACGTGTTTTTATAACCAATTGAAAAAAAAAATTGTTCGTTAAGAAAAATGGAAAAAAACGAGTTCAGAGCGG
>NC_046662.1:52634359-52657316 GCF_010883055.1 Belonocnema kinseyi | reverse complement strand
TTGAAGGATAGAAGATTAAAAGTGCGTGAGTTAGCTGAGGCCAACAAGGATATCTATAGATGCAGTTGTTTCAATTCTACATGAAAAATTAGGCATGAAAAATCTATCGGCAAGATGCGTGCCGCGTTTGATGTCAGCTGAGAATAAACGCAATAGAGTGGTCGCCTCTGAGGAATTTTTTCATCGATTTGTGACAGTGGATGAAACATGGATACACCATTACACTCCTGAGACAAAGTAACAATCCAAACAGTGGATTTCCACAGGCGAATCAGTTCCAAAGAAGGCAAAGACCGTAAAGTCAGCTGGTAAGGTTATGGCTACAGTTTTTTGGGATGCACGTGGAATTATACTTATTGACTACTTGGAAAAGGGTAAAACAATCACTGGTGAATATTATGCATCATTATTAGAGCAGCTGAAAGAAGAAATTTAAAAAAAACGACCACATTTCGCGAGAAAAAAGATTCTCTTTCATCACGACAACGCCCGAGTTCACACATGCTTTGTTTCAATGGCTAAAATTGAAGAACTAAAATTCGAATTGGTCGAACACCCACCGTATTCACCAGATTTAGCCCCCAGTGACTTTTTCTTATTTTCAAACTTGTAAAAATAGCTCGGTGGATAGAGATTTCCAGACAACGAAGACGTCATTGCCTCTGTAAGTGCTTATTTTGAGGAACTTCCGAAAACGCACTTTTCGGAAGGATTAAAAAAACTTGAAAAGCGATTGACCAAGTGTATAGAGCTCCAAGGAGATTATGTTGAAAAATAAAAAAAAATTTACCCCAAAAAAATTGTTTTTATACTTCATTCTAAGGACTTATTGAACTACCCTCGTAATACTATTTTTGAGAAAGTTCATATTGACATACTAAATGATTGTACTGAGAATGTAATGAAGATTGGAAAAAATCAGGTTTCCAGACCAATTTCAATTAAGTTTACCAACTCGAAAATCAAACACAACATTTTTAAAAATGCAAATATCTGCGGTCTCTGAAGGTGTCCTTTTCGAATGATCTCACTCGGGAACAGAAAGTGTCACGTAATAAACTAAGAAAATATCAACTTAAATTGGAGTCTGTTTGTAAAGTCGTCTCTCATCAAGGGAAATTGCGTTCTGTTGGATAACAATTATTATGATTCATCATCATTAGAAAAGTTACTTGCTGCAAATAGTGCTGATGGATATCAATCTGATGGTGGTGAGTCAATGGCTTCGACAAGCTCTACAGCAAGCAGGAAAAGGAAACGCATCTCTAAAATCATATTACCTAATGTTTATAACAATAAGAAACCCAAAGAAAATTATAAGAATAAAACAATTAGGAATTTTTTTCAAAAATTTCCGTAAGAACGAGAGATCAAGATGGTTCTGAGAGCATCAGGGATGCTCTATTAAAAGCATCAACAAGGGTTCTTTTCTGGAATGCCAGAGGTTTAAAGAATTTGAATGACATATAGTGTATGATCATACCACCACTGAGGATATTATATGTGTAAGTAAGACGTGGCTTATTTCGCCCCCAAAAATTATATATCCTCATTGAAACTCGGACTCTCAAGTGATCTATGGTGTGGCTACTAAGGAATTAACATTGGGAAAATCAAAGGGAGTTCTGTTTATCTTTACAAACACGGGTAATTTGGAAACACAAGCTATATGTGTAGCTGATGAATATATTCTTGTCAAGATTTAAAACAACTTTTTTTTCAATATCATATTGGAATCAATATACTCGAATCCAGGCTCTAATATTGTAAACTTTTAAATAATAAAAATGAAGTGATTTATGATATTTCCTTAAAATATCCCGATTAGCATGTAATAATAGGAGTGGATTTAAATTGTAAAGTTGGAGCTACAAATCAATTAGGAGAAGAAACATTGATCCTAGCTGACTCGGGATTTAATGATGTTAGCACAATAAGTGGTCCTTATTTCAAATGGACAAATACAAAAATTAAAAATGATAACAATCTCAGATACAGTAAATCAGTTAGGAATGATTGTAACAACTAGTTAAAAGCTCAATTTATTAAATCCATGGTTTGATGAGAACTGTAAACACAGTAAAAGAAAGTTAAAGCAAATATTAAAAAATTGTGATCAATAAAAATTCAAACCAGATACTTTATTAATTCATGCAGAATATAAAATAGAATATACGAAGTTACTGTAATTAAAAATGGAGGCGTATAACAAAACTTTGTTAGACTGGCTTGCGATGGCTACGTATTGTAAGCAATTTTGGGAGGCAGTTAATTGTTTTGAACCAAAATTATCAATTAGGGATTGTATAGATCTAGACACGTGGGAAATATACTTCCGATCTATGTATCCTGCCTCGCATATTATTTTGCATAAAAGTATTTTAAGTTTTAAGAATTGTAAGTGTGATAAGGCTCCTGGGCCGGATGGCATTGGTTACGAATTTTTTCTTAATTTACCTGGAAACCTCACACTTTATCTAAATTCTTTATTTAACAAAATAATAGATGAAGAGAAAGTTCCGAAATCTTGGTCGCAAATTTACGTTAAAATATTGTATAAAAAAGGGGGTATTAATGATCCTTCCAAATAGCGTCCTATTGCTTTAGTTAATTGTATCACAAACATCTTTACACAAATTCGTTCAAAGAGATTAATAGATTGAGCCGAAGAGTTTCATCTTTTACCTGAGTGGAAAAAGGATGTGGATCGAAATTCGCCAGAATAATAATGGATTTTTACTCCAAGGCTAATGTAGCAGTTAAGAGGAATTAAGGTGTGTCCCGAGCGGTAAACATTATGAAGGGAGTTATGCAGCGATAAGCCCTTAGTCCTAATATGTTTACATTGTTAATAGGGGATTTGAAAGAATTTTTGCTTACAATAGGTATAAGAGGTGTATCGTTAGATCACTTAATTTAAATTTTGCTTCTCGCATACGCGGATGAGTTGGCTATTCTTGCTGACTCACTTGTGAGAATGAAAAGGATTCTTGAAGGATTATTTGAATATTGTAAGGTAAATGATTTGCAAGTCAGTTTAGATGAATTGATAAGAATTATACTAATCTAGGAACACCCTTCAGTCAATCTGCGATTTTTGTAAATGCAATGAATGCGGCTATGAGTAAATATGATATAGCTTGTAACTTTACGATTTCTCTGATTCATAGTTTGAAATTTAAATCCTGGAATCTTATCTTCGACTTTTCCAAAGCCTTGTAACTAGCGTCTTAATACACGGTGCTTAAATATGTAGTCTACGATATCTTGAGAAAATTAAAAAAAAAATGCAGGCGACATTTTTAAAGCAAATCCTTCTTGCACCAAAAAGTGCTGGAAGATATGCAAGTAAAATAGAAGTAGGTGCCTCTCAACTGGTGGTTGGAATTTTCAGTTTAATTTCAAATTGAATCGAGAAAATCTCGAACATGCCCGATGATCGATACCCAAAAAAATAATATTTAAGAATAAGGTATTTAAACGAACTTGAAACAGTGGGACTTGATAAACGAAAATTTAAGTGGGCCAACCAGGTTAAGAATATTTTTTTGGAAATAGGGGCGGGGGACGAATGAGATTCTTTTTCTCTCGCCTCCTTAAAACATCATAAAATGGCTTTGATTTCAGGTAATTACTCACTATCTGGATATGGTACTCCAGTACGTTGAAGTTGTTCTTTAGTACATGCAGCATGTCACTTTATTCCGCCGAATTAAAGGCGTTTTGACGTCAAGTAGAACGAGTAACTCGATTTGTCGAGTGTAGCGTCTTACCTGTCGTTCCTCCAAAGCAGTGTTCACTACTTGTGACACTGCATCCTCCATAAATATCCCTTTCCGAAAACAATACTGACTGCAGGATCAGGGGTTTAAAAGCTTCTCCAGTGGCTTCCCTGCCGTGTCCAGCAGACGCAGGGATCTAAAAGATGAAGGTGAGGTTCGGTTACCTTTACCCTTTTCTATTAGAAGAGCTTTGCCACCCGGGCCTGGTGCCTGTATGGCTTAAACCCCAGGGCTCTTTTTCCTCTTTATCCTTGATGTGCTACTATCCAAGAATGCTTTTGATTATTGAAGATTTTTGATTTTTGAAGATTTTGCTTTTTCAAATGGATTTACCCAATTTCTTATTCACTTGTTTGAATGTTGCGTTTCTCAGAATTGCTGTAGCTGGTCGTTTCTTTTTTACGCGTTGGGCTCTACGCCTCAGGAATAAACATTTCTTTCGACGATCTGCAATCTCCTCCGTCCACCATTAGGCCGGGTGTCGATTTTTGCGTGGTCTTTTTCGCGACATATATCGTCACAGGTTTGACGTATCAGCTGCATAGTGGTCTCAACAACCCTCCGGTGTCTTTTTGAGCCGTCGCAGTTGCTGCATTTTGTCCGCTGATATTCGTTGACGTCAATTACTGTGCAGTCCTCCATGACTCTTACTTATGTTTAGGTTAGCTTGCACTATATTGATCAGTATCTCGTGTTTTCTCTAGCCCGATCTAGGGTCTCGCGGAATATTGAGCAATTTTATGAGCCAAGCATATGACTTAAGAGCTCTGTACCTTCTCTTAGTTCCAAGCACAGGACGGAGTGCGGTCGGGTCCTTCGCAGTCACGCGAGTGATGACCGAAGCCAAGGCACCAACAAAAGCAAACAACTCGAATCCCCTCTCGGATTCTGCTATAAATCTATTCAATTTTGATTCGTCTAGCATCTAAAAGTTTCTTGTCCTCTTTCTTGTGGTTATTATCGATGGCCATCACGTGTCCAGATTTATTGCCATGAAAATGGTAACCTTGAAGTCTCCAGTGTTTCCCTGACGGTCATGGCTCAAGGCTTCATCCACACCTTCCTTGATTGTAATGCTTTCAAGGTCCATGGATGCCATAGACATTCTGGCTGACAGGCTTCTCACTGCACCCATCTCTCCCACTGACGCCTTTATAGCATTGGCAACGACTTGGGTGTTCTTCGTGCCTCTGCCGAGCTCCATCCGGTGTACACCCCACGCATACACCGGATGAAGCGGATATCCGTGCCCGTGTCCTCATTCTTACCAGAGTTAACCAATCAGATAGCAGAAGTTGTCGATGTTTTGTTGTCCGGCAGTCGCATTTGACATTTTTACCGTCTCATCTCATATTTTTTCAATTATGTCTTCAATCAACATCTTTTCCCCCTCTATTCTCTTTCTCATGGCGTTCAAACACTCTTTTTGGTCCTGACCTGATGATGTTGCAGGTTCGGAAGTCTTAATCCTCTTATTAGGAAACGATGCAGCCTCAGATACTTCGTGGCCTTTCTGTTCTAAATTGGTTTGTTTGGTTTTATTCGCTATAAATTATTCTGGCCAGCGCATCGTGCGTGGAGCGGCAGCCAAAATAGTTTGGAGCAGGTATACCCTCTGACCTTAGTGCTAGCCCAGTTGCCTGATGCCCAGCCTTCGTTTAACCAGTCCTCGAAAACACAAACGGACTGAAACTTGTTTGCGGTACTGCAGATTCCAATCTCTGCGGTCACCATGCACTCGCAGATCAAGGCCCGAAGGGGCTGACTTCTGGTCCCTTGCTGTGGCCGACATGTCGGCAGTGCAAGCACACATTAGCTTTTCGCCATGTAAGCGGGTCAGGCAAATTAGTGTTCTGTTTTTACACCTGGTTAACGGCATAGCCAGAATTTTTTTCAGAGGGGGGGGGTGCTTCGATTTTTTTCGGAGGGGCTTTGGGTTTTTGTCTTGAGCCCCCAAGCTCCCCCCTGACTATGCCACTGCAGCGCGTGCATTGATGATTACTTTTGAAAATCTTTACTGTATATTTTTAAACGTTATTCTGTTTCATCAAAGTTCACGTAATTGCCATTTATTCTTTAAATTTTCGCAAGATACAAATTATCACAATAATAATGTCATTTTGCATTTGGTCCATATATCCCAAGTATACTAAAAAGTTCGGTAAAGTTTCCTAAATAATTTTATTCTCGTTATTGAAGATTCATCGCTTTCGTCAAAATCGCAGGTACCTTATCGAAAAAACGATATTCTAATATTAATAGTGTAATATACTTACAGGCATATTTTCAGTATTATTCTCCATAATGTAAGTGAAATTCCTACTTCAAGAGTATCTTCTAACAAAAAGGGAGTAAATACATTTGTTAACAATGTCTACTATTATATTTTTACTTTACAGTCCATCTTTTTGGTCTGAAATTTTATGATTGTTTAAAAACTTTGTCAATTATTTGAAACGCATTCATCCATTTCTAAAAAAAATTCATATAATAAGAAAAAGAAAAGTTTTATCAAAATAGTAGTATTTTTAAATAAGAAAGTGAATTTTCATAAAAAAATGAATTTAATAAATTACAAATTTATTTCTTTGAGTGAAATTTCTTTTGAAAATTTAATTATTCCACGTCTCGTTCGAAATTTATCCGTAATTTCTATATAGATGTATATATTGGTCGTAAAGAAAACATCGTTTAACGCTCTTCGAGAAAATTCTACACCATGCAAAAAATAGTCAAGTCAATCTGGAATAAACAGTTTCCGCATTAAATAGTCTTCTTAGTGGAATAAATAAATAATCAAAAATATGAGATTTCTAGAACTTTATTTATAAATTATATAGGTTATTCACTAAAAAATATTATTAGATAGAAAATCGAAAGTAATTAAATTTTAAATGCCTAGTTCTCGCATGGTTTCTTTTAAGTAAATTGTTTTATTTTCTTCATAGATTAGTTTGGAAAGAATCTTTAAACTAGGAAAGCTTTACTTTAAGAATATTCAGTATTCGACTCTTTTTAAAAGTTTTGAAATTTTGTGGGATTTCAAATTGGCTTTATGTATAGTTAAATATTTAAACTTTGAATATGTAGCAGTATTCAATTAATAATTTTGAATGTTTCATTTCTACATTTTCATTTATTATATTCTGTCACAAATTGAAAAAGGGTTTTAACTTTTTCCGAGGATAAATGAATTTTAATTATTTAAAAAATTTACGATTAACAAATATTTATCCACAAACGTTCTTATTATTTATTTTTTTTCATATTTCGAGAAATCTAAATCAAAATATAGATTTTTAAACATTTCGAAAAAAATGCAGAATGTAAAAAAAATTTTAATTGTTTAAAAGATGTTGAGAATTTTTAAAAAAATATTATAATTAATTTAAATTTGGGAAAACTTGTAAAAGTGTGAACAAAGAATCATCAAGATTTAAAACAATTTTAAGAATAATTCGAGTAAGCTCAAATTACTGCAAGTTCTAGGCTGAATTGAATGTCTCCTAAAATTCCTGAAAACATTTTAAGAAAGTGAAGACAAAATATAGATTTTTGGACATTTAAGAAAAAGATAAAGAAGCTCTTTAAAAGTTTTGAGAAAATTCACAAAAGCTAAATTTGTTTAAGATGCATAGAAAAGCTTTAAATTATATTTTTTCAAAGCAATCTTATGAGAATAGTTAAAATGATATTAAAATATTTAAACAGATTATTTCAATTATTTAATAAATATGTAGAACATATTAAGCAATTTTTTTTTATTTGTTTTAATTTCATTTTTAAATGTCGGACAAGTTTGAATTATCATGAACGACGTTTGATTATTTAGCAAAAGTTTTGAAAATAATATGCACGGGATTTCTTATAAAATATAAAGAAAAACATTGTTATTGCAAAGTCATTAAAAATAGAAAAAAAATTAGAAATCTGTTTTGTTGATCAGAAAAAAGAGAAATAAGTACCAATTTTTGATATACGAGTATTACGACTTTTTTTAAGCTGCTGCAAGTTTCAAGCTGAACTTACACATTCTGAAAATTTTGAAAAATTCTTTTGCAATCAAAAAACTCTATTCGAGATAGAAGCTTGATATGTTTTCGAAATATACGAATTCTTGCAGAATCTTTTTGAATTTTCCCAAAAAACATAGGAAAATTATATATATAAAATCTTGAAAAAATAAATTAAATAAAAATCAAATAACCAGAAACGCCTCAAAATAATTATGTTCATTTTATTCTTATGCTAAATTTTTGCGAATAATAATGACCTCTAAGAATTAAACATTTTCAAAACATTATTTTACAGTTTAAATTTCATCATTGCAAGACAGACATTGAGTTTCAAACATTTAAAATCCTTGTATTTTTTTTCAAATATAAAATTTCCCTGCATGCAATATAAACAATTTGTTTTTGTTTTAAACGAAAATTATAAATTAAACATTTACTAAATAAGCATATTTTTCACTTTATGTATTATTTTATTTTTAATGTTTATTTATTCCATTAAAGAAATATTCAGCAAGGACACCGTTTGTTCCAGATTCTCTTAATACAGGGTAATTCACCTTCGACGATAAGACGTTTTTGTGAATAAGCTTTACATTTTTGAAAACAACATCATATATTTATAAAATAAGTGTGATATTATTTCTTGTGGCCTACTTTTATATTCCGTTTATTTATTATTAATTATTTATTACTGATTTATTTCTTACAATTATGCGATAACTGCAATAATTATAATAATTAATATAATAATATATTATTATAGTTATAATATTATAGCAATATGACAATTATAATATTTATGACCTGTCGACAACCACATTTTTGTCAACTCTCGATTTTAAAAGTGGTTATCAGACAGGTCCTAAGAACCTTGGAATAGCACCAGTGGAAAGACTTCGATAATATGATATAATATAATATAATTATAATATTAACATTAATAACAATTACATATATATATATATATATATATATTCCGCACCGGGACCAGATTGTATCAAAACCTTCTGGTGGAAGAAGTTTTCTTCAACCCATCAGCATTCGGCCCGTATTTTCACCTCATATTTGAAGTCGGAAGAGCTGATTTCACAGTGGTTGGTCGAAGGGCGCACAATACTCCTGCCGAAAATAGGCAACTTAGCTGACCCGAAGAACTACAGGCCAATAACTTGTCTGAACACACTTTATAAGATATTCACAGCTATCCTAAATGATAGAATTGTTCGGGGAATTGAACCTGTGTGGCAAGAAATGTATGAATAACGAGGCTCAAAGAAAGGCGTAGCCAGATGTCGGGAGAACCTGCTCATCGATAGATGTGTCTGCAAAGATGCAGCATTCTACCAGCGGGACCTATCGATGGCCTGGATTCATTATCGGAAAGCTTTCGATTCTACATCCCATAGACTTATCATCTGTCTTTTGGAAATCTTAAAAGTTCATCCGCAAATAGTTGGTTGCATAGAGAGATTGATGCCGCTTTGGAAAACCAGATTTACTATCTCATCTGGCAAAAATCGTGAGACAACTATCAAGGTCACGTTTCAGAGAGGTGTCTTTCAGGGCGACACCATGAGCCCACTCCTCTTCTGCCTTACATTATTGCCACTATCTCTAGCACTGCGCCATTCCGACGGATACTTGTGCGGAAAACCTGCAGATTGAAAGTACAAGGTCACTCATGTATTTTACATGGTCGATCTTAAGATCTATGCTAAAAACAGAGAGCAACTGCATCTAGCTCTGAGGATTGTCGAACGATATACTAAGGAAATTGGGATGGAATTTGGGTTAGACAAATGCGCCAAGGTTTATTTGAAGCGAGGAAAAACTTAATGGCATCCCTGAAGATCCTGAGCTCGTTGATAGAAGCGCCATACGACATCTTTGCGCTGGAGAGACTTATACATACCTGGGCGTGCACCAGAGCCGCATTTAGGATGTGATATCTATAAAGGATACTCTCCGCAGCAGATGCAAATGCCTCATCCGACAGATTTGGTCTTCCGAACTGTCGGCGAGGAACAAAGTATCTGCAAGAAACATTCTTGCCGTCCCGGTACTACTCTATTCATTTGGAGTAGTTCCATGGACGAAGAACGAGGGCAGATCTCTTGATATCGGGAAAAGAAAGGTTATGCACATGAACAAAAGCATGCATCTTAAGTCTACTGTTCCGCGACTGTACATCTCACGCCATCAAGGGGGTCGCGGAATATTGAGTCTTGAATGTCTTCACAACAGGATTATTCTGGGTACAGCACATAGAGTTGCAAATGGAAGAGACCCTCTTTTTAAAATGGTCAGGAATCACGAAGAAGTGGGAAAAGGAGCATTTCTATACAAAGCAGCGGAGGAGGCTGCTGGAACAGTCGGATTTGACTTCAGTTTTAGGGGTAAGCAAAATGCATAAAATGTAATCTATCTCGAGTAGCCCGGATTAAGAAAGCACAAGAGAAAAACTTTCGTGAACAGCTCCTCGATAAGAGGATGCACGGTATCTTCCACAGAAATGTGAAGGATCAGTCAATGTCTTGTGAGCTAACGTTTGCTTTCGTTAAATCGCCCGGATTGAAGTCTGGTACAAAGGGTTTTATTTTTGCATGCCAAGTCGGTGTCATTTCCACCTTAACATACCGTCGCCACATCTTGAGCCAAGACGTTCCCGATGATAGCTGCAGGGCGTGCCATGCACACCCCGAGCATTTAGCTCACATACTATCTAGTTGTCCAACACACGTGGGAACAACCTACATTCAAAGGCACAATGCGGCACTAAGAGTGCTTTATTACCATCTCTGTCACTCCTACGGCATTCACCTTAATATCGCTCCTCTTAATGCTCCTAGGGAAATTGAGTCAATTGCCGAGTATAAGAAGTGCCGCATATACTGGAACTTTATATTCTCGACAATTGTTTCTGTTGCTCACTCGAGGCCTGACATGGTTCTTCTTGACTTCGAGAAGCGAACTATGTTCGTTATCAAATTTTCGGCACCAGCTGACAAAAACATCATAGCCAAGGAGAATGAAAAGAAAGAAAGTTATCGAGACCTTATAACGGAGTTGCAACGATTGTACCCGGAATATTCTGTTAAACTGATCGTCCTTACCATCGGCGCTCTTAGAGGTGCCAAGCTTTCACTTGCTAATAGCCTAAAAAGCACCCCTGCGTGTCAACAATATTCTAGAACACTTGCGGGAAAAATGCAGAAGACGGTTGTCCTTGGGTCACTCCGTGTTCTTAGGGTACACGAGGCTTTTGCTGGATCGTGGTATTGATTCCTTTACAGACTGTAACCACCTATCTCACGGTTGTGAGTCGTGGTTGTGGCTGAAATTTTACCGCGATTTCGCTGGAAGCAAGTGCAATTTTTCAGATTAGCACCCGCTCCCGGCGAAATCCTGCGGTTGTCCTTATGACAAATTTTTAATTATATATAATTACCGAACACTCAACTCCTTATTTTTTAATGAATAAGAAGAAGATAAATATCCTATAAATTGAGCTAATTTAGAATGCCAAAGCTCTAGAAAAATGTTTTTTTCTCAAGAAAAATGTCGGGTGCTTCAATTCCATTCTACAGCCTGCTGGGTGAATTTTGTACTTCTTCAGTTACTGAAGTTACTTTTTGATCGTTACTGAAAAAAGAGTAGGAATTTCAAAATTTTTTAAATGTTAAAAGAACGTAATCTTTGAATATGACGTTTGCAGGTATTTTTATCAATAAAAATATATTCGTAAAAGTGGTTTAAGAAAGATAAAACTGTATGGTTATGGGTTTGAAAATAGTTCTGTTTACCATTACAAATTTTTCAGTAAGTCTAACCCGTTTCCAGCCTGTCAAGGGGTAATATTAAAAAAAATTTCCACAACTGTTCGTAGTAAAATTTCCGCAAAAATAGCCAAAGTATATACATTTATTCAAAGCATTTCACCTTACTTTATTTCGCTTAAAAAGAATTCCCTTAACCTATGCTGTCAAAGAAATTGTTCTCTAATTTAAATTAATTTTTGAGTGAATGTAGCAAAGTAATTGTTTCATATTAAAAGATTTATGTTAGAGAAACAGTTTTTATCATGAATATAGGGCTGAAAAAAATAACTCATATCAAATAGACTTTATTTTGACCTCGTAGCAATGCACAACATGTTAGAATAAAAAATCTATTTTTTATGATTTTTAGTTGTCTTTTTTTAAATGTCACTCCACTATTCAAGTATCACTGTTGACAAATGTATTAACTACAATGTGACATGACGAAAGTAAATCATTCACCTACTTATTCTGATTTCTCATGATTATATATAAAGAGTAGGTAGCAAAATACTTAACGTTAGACGATAATTGCAATTTGAAGGAGACTGTAAATTTCTGAGAACATGATAAGATTACGAATTCTAATTTTTGTTTTTCTCTTTTGTATTTTGCGCAAATGCGAAACAAGGCAAATGAAGAAAGGCACAAGTGCGAAACAAGAGAACAGCAACGTGTGCCAAACTCTTCAATGTAAAAATGCTGGTACGTATATTTATTCATAAATCTAAAATTTTTAAATCGTTAAACTACTCAGATCGTTGCCAAAAGGTTGCATATTTTTTACTTAAGGTTATGTGACGAGTGGGTCACGCGACCAGATTCCTACCTTACCGCCACCTTTCTTATTTCCCAACTTATTTTCACAATGAGCGCCGCATCGAGTGTAAAATTTGAAATAATAAATAAGAAGCACTAAGAAACGTAGGTCTGGGCTTAAACTGTTATAATTATAAAAAGGCAAAAAAAACTATTTACAACAAAAAACTTTTTTTATAATTATACAAATATACGACCTGAACCACCATTCTTAGTGCTTCTTGTTTAGTATCCCAAACTTTCAACTTGATGTGACGTTTCGTGTGAATATGAGTTGGGAAATAAAAAAATTTGCGGTAAGGTAGGAATCTGGTCACGTGACCCACTCATCACATGGCCTTAAGTATTGAAATATTACGAAATCTGTATGTCAAAATGAAGAAGATACATGTACTCAATTTTATTTGAGACGCCATAAGCATGTCTCAATGTTGAAATTTCCGACTACGATTTTCATTCAGAATTGAAAGTCTATCGATCCATTGGGATCCAACCGTTTTTTAAAGGTGCTGAAAATATTTGAAATATTTTAACCTTTTTCAATTGCCTGCACAAATAGTATTAGGATTTGCGAGGAAAAAATTTATTTCTGCGACTTCTTCCTCCCTTTTTATTTAATATTGTACAAAATTACGTTTCGGAATCGGACCAATTTCATTATCAGATTATCTTATTTCATTTCGCAGAATTTCTGGACAAAAATTGAAAAATTTTAAGATGGTAAAAATTAAAATTATAATGATGACGGGGCGTTATGAGGTTGCCGGATAAAAATTACCTTTCAACATTCATTGTCATTGTTAGGAAGACTGATGATTGTTTAAACATTTACTTATTGCTTAAACAGAAAGTTATTATTGACTTGTTACTTTTGCTTTAAAAGAGGTGGAAAAATTTAGTTTTTATGTTTAGTTAGTTTTGCTACTGATTATTAAATATATACGTCACTCAAATACTAGTACCTTAATTTATCCTAAATTCTTATTTCTTATCGTATTATTTAAATAATTTACGAAAGATTCATTGTACATTTAGTTTAGGCATGATTCAAGATTCAATCATGTTTGATCGAACTTCATTAAATTAAAAAAGTCGACCAATATCAAGCTTTTAGGGGACAAAATTTAAATGTAATTTTCATGGAATGAAGTCTTACTAAAAAAATGAACTTCTCGTGGTCAATAGAAAACATTTTTTAAGCTATGACAAATCACTGCATTAATTGCAGGAAAAAAAATTAAAAATATTTGTTTTTGAAAAAAAAAAATTTCAAGAAACAAAATTTATGTAAGCAAATGAGAACTCATTATAAAATGAGCTGCTTGTATCTGAATGTCGGACATACTTAATAATGAGCGGCAAATCTAACTATATTGAAAAAACTAGAGTCTTTTACCTCATTTTAAGCAAAAGATACAATAAAATAATAATTAATTGTTTAAAAAATTAGTAAGTACCTGAAACAAAGATCATTCTTTTTGAAAATAATAAATCATTTGAGAAATTTGGTCCAAGAAATTACGGAATTAACGGAATACGCTTCATTTGTGGAATTCACAGAATTCGGGGAATTCATGTAACGCTCGAAATTCGCAGAATTTATGTGATTTGCAGGATTCACGCAATTAAACGAATTCACTTAATTCAAGGAATTTACGGAATGTTTGAGATTTATGGCATTCGCGAAATATATGGAATCGCAGAAATTCAATGAATTCATGGGATTCACCCGGGATTCACAGAATTCATGAAATTTGACAAATTCGCGGAACTCAAGGAATTAAGGGAATTTGAAAAATAAAAGGAATTAAAGGAACTTTCAGAATTCATGATAATAAAGGAATTCACTGAATTCCGAGAATTCATGTAATCGAAGGAATTCAAGGAATTTATGCAATTTCAGAAATTCGTGGGTGTCTATGGATTCCATATATTCCGTGAATCCCGTGATTTTGTTGAATTTCACTAATTCATTGAATTCCTTAAATTCCGTGAATTCCTGGTTTTCTTAAATTCCGTAAATTGCATGAGTTGCAAGAATTCATTGAAATCGTGCAATCCCGTGACTTTCTTGAATTCTGTAAAGTGCGTAACTTCTTTGAATTCCGTGAATTCCATAAATTCCTAAATTTCTATAAATTCTTTGAATCTCGTGAATTCCTTGTATTCCGGACATTCCGTGTATTTCTTGTATTCCGGGAATCATGTGAATTCCGGACGACCAGGATTTATAAGAATTCTGTGAATTCCGTAAATTCTGAGAATTTCTTAAATTTCATGAATTTCTTGAATTATATAAATGCGCGCGTTATGTAAGATAAATTAATAAAGTTTTGGCTTCTTTATAAAATTTATTTTTTTGTTGTCAGGAATAGGTCGTCTAAGAAATGAGTTGCATTTTTTTTAAATTTTACAGTCGAATTTTTATCAATTCTTTCAACATCACCCCGTGCTCTCGGACCTATGAAATTATCATGAAGGTTTCAATGGAATGTTCAAGAAATAATTTTTTTCACTAATTTCCATTTGTTTAAACAAGTATTATTCGTTTCAGAAATTTCTTTTTTTTCTAAAACTGAATTTTTAAATTAAAAACTTATTTTGTAGCTAACACAATCCGGGAGAGCATCGATCCCGAGGTATCGCCGTGCGATAACTTTTATAAATTTGCCTGTGGAAATTTTTTAAAAACTACACACGTTTCAAAAGATAAAATGAGTGTCGACAGTTATAGCCCCCTTCATCCTAAAATTGTGAATCAACTAAAAAGCAGCATTGAAGAACCAGTCCAAACCAATGAACCAAGATTTATCACACTATTAAAAAACTTCTACAATGCTTGCCTGAAAATGAGTGAGCACATTTTAAAATTCTAAACTTTATTGAACAGACATTTTTCGTTTAAAATACTAATTCCTAATTTTATGTATAGAAGTGACTGAAAAAAATGCTCGTCATACATTAATAGAAAAATTAAAAAATATGGGTGGCTGGCCTCTGCTTGAAGGAGACTCGTGGAAAGCGCAAAAATTTGATTGGGAACAGGCATCTTGCAGCATGGTGAATGAGGGGCTTCTAACTGATAGCTTATTTGCCTTCGATATAGTCACAGATTTTAAAGATAGTACGAAAAATGTTTTGGATGTAGGTAGTTACTATCAGAGCAAAAAATACTTATTTAAATCAAATTTAATATTTTATTTTAAAAAATATACTTTTTTTAGATCGACCAACCAATGATTCGTTTTGATCGCGATGCTTTAGTAAAAGGGTTCAGTGACAAGTCCGTAAAAGACTACTTTCGTAATATGGTTGAAACGGCAGTAAAATATGGTGCAAATAAAGCAAAAGCAGAAAATGAATTAAGGGATGTCCTCGACTTCGAAATAGAGCTCACCACTGTAAGTATTATTTAAATTATGATAGACCTCCCAGTAGGCACAAAATTTGGCGACGTCTTTACGACATCGTTGCGACATCTTTACGACAACTTTACGACATACTATGTCTATGCCGTTTAGCTATCCTTAGGATGTCGTAAAGACATCATCAGACCATGCGACTTATTTACGATATCGTGAAGACATCTTAACGACATGGACGTACAGTGTCGTAAAGTTATCGTAAAGATGTCGTAACGATGTCGTGAAGACGTCGCCAAACTTTGTGCCTATTGCTACGAAAAATGGGATTTGCAAATTTCTTTACAGAAAAATTGTCATCTACTAGATTCGCAGTCAGTTTTTAAAGCTTCGCTTAAGAAAATGTCAAAAATTTTACACAAGTTCAAATTATAATATTTCTGCATCCTCATTGTCACTATGTATTACAAATATAAACTTTAAAGTCTATATTATGTCACGGAAAAATAGTATTGAATAAAAAATCTATCGGTATGATCCGGGACGATAGAATATTTGCTTTATGCACGACAATTACTGTCGTTCCATGAAAGTTGACTTGCCTGAAGAAAATCAGGGTTTTTTATCCATTACGAGATAAAAGAATTTCGATCAAATCCTCCGAGACCATCTTAGATTTGAATCGTGTCGTGTTTGTTTGTTTTTGAAAATAATTATCTTTTGGCATTAAATAGCTTTTTCGAAAAATAATTCCTCAAGTAGCCCAGTAGGCACGAAATTTGGCGACGTCTTTACGACATCGTTACGACAACTTTACGATATCCTATGTCCATGTCGTTAAGGTGTCTTTACGATATCGCAAATAAGTCGTATGATCTGACGATGTCCTTACGATATCGTAAAGACACCGAAACGACATGGACATAGGATGTCGTAAAGTTGTCATAAAGATGTCGTAACGATGTCTTAAAGACGTCGCCAAATTTTGTGCCCACTGGGTGGCCTTAAGGGAGAAAAATTATGAGAAGTTCCTAATTCCGTTATAAAATATTAAAATATTGTACTAAATATTTAGAGCGGGAAAATTTTCCAGGAGTCAATAATCAATTTTTTTAAAATTTTCTAAAACCCTAGATCACCCTGAGAGAAGAAGAAAGACATAATCAAACTGCTCTCGAAAACCTAATGACAGTAAAAAACCTCACAACAACATACCCGTTTGTTCACTGGAAGAAATACTTCAACACAATTCTCAAATCGGCTTTCGTAATTGGTGATGAGGAAGTAATAAAAGTGAGCGTGCCTACTTTTTTCGCAAAACTAGGACCACTGTTGAAAAAAACTCCCAAAAAGGTGCTGGCTAATTACCTCGTTTGGCAAGTACTTGAAGGTCAAATTCAAGGCTCATTCTCTAAGGAAGAATGCCTTAGTATGGCATCTGAATATCTATCTGTGAATTCTGGGGCTATATATGTCAGGAAATATTTCACACCAAAATCGAAGAAAAGTGCAGAAGTATTGGCAGTCAGTATTAAACAGCAATTCATTAAAATGCTAAAAAAGGTGAGATTTTTAAATTAAATTCGTCAATATTAGGATTTGCTCCAAGCACATTTTTTAATTTCCTAATAAATTTATATTTTCTTTAATTTCTCCTACTGAATCAAGAAAAGTTCGTATTATCTAGATTTAAGGTCACAATTGATGAGTGTTAAGAGAAATATTTTTTCTTGATTTGTTTTCATACTGAAGCATGGAACTCTATGAGATTCTTGCATTTTTTCTGAGACATTATAAAATTGTTTATCAAAACATTATCAATTATTCTTTTCTGACTTTTAGTGAGAAGGTGAAAAAAATATAGTTTTTTTAATTCTCTTACAATATGTCGACCATTATTTTCATCTAGTTATTTTCTTTTTAATAAGCGAGATTGTTTAAAGATATTTGAAAAACGAAAATTTTCTTTACCTTTTATATAAAAAGTCGGAATAGAATGATTATCAATAGTTTATATGGGGTGAGAATTATTTCTTGACCATTTCCTATGTAAGGACTCAAATTTAATTTTCAAAAAGTTTAAGCTTTCACAATATAAATCCCATTTTAAGTTTAAAAGTCGATATCGAAGTAAATTTCATAAAAAAAACTTTCCAATTCGTTTTTAAACCACCCTAGTATAAAATAGTATAGAATTTAAGGGAAAGCAAATAAAAAATTCCCTAGTATTTTTTTAGATATTTTTTTAGATATTTTGATTTTTTTGATATTTTAAATTTATTTCTTTGTGTTTTTTACTTGATGTATTTGTTTGAGGTCGACTGGATGGACGAAAAAACAAGGACGAGTGCTTTGGCTAAACTTAAATCTATGAAAAACGTCATTGGATATCCTGCTGAAATTCTTAATGACAAGACTGTAGACGAATATTTCAAGAAATTAGAAATAACTCCGAATGATTTAGTTCAAGCAAACGCAAACCTGGACAGTTTTTTGACAGACCATTCTTTCAGTAATCTGAGGAAGACTATAGAAAAATCAGATTGGCCATGGGTATCCTGCGCTCGAACTACAATTGATATACGCACAGATTATGATGAACATTTAAACCGTCTTTGTAGGTCTATTTTATGGATAGATTTTCGCAAATCTCTAAAATAGCTTTGTTCCAAGATTTCTCGAATTTCAAAATCACTTTGCGAGACTTAATTCTATGTCAAATTTTCTATCGAAGAGTTAAAGTTCAAGTGCAAAATTCCTGAAAATTTGGAATTTTATGTTCGTCTTCCCTATTATAATAATTAATTTCGCCCAAAGCCAAATTATTTTATTTGTGCCTTATTGAATACAGGATTTGATAATCTTTCAAAAAATTTTAAAATTACAGTTTTATCCATTTTTTGAATGTCCATATCATCTTTTAAAGACAAGGCTACCCAGCGGGCACAAAATTTTGCGACGTCTTTACGACATTGTTACGACCACTTTACTACATCCTATGTCCATGTCGTTTCGGTGTCTTTGCAATATCGTAAAGATATCGGCATATCATACAACTCATTTATGATATCGTAAAGACACCTTAACGACATGGACATAGGATGTCGTAAAGTTGTCGTAAATATGTCGTAACGATGTCGTAAAGACGTCGTCCAATTTTGTGCCCAATGGCTAATTGTAAATAGGACAACCGGCTAGGGGGCCGTCAGTATCCATCGAAAGGGTTTAATTTTTGCAATCCATAACATTTGTTTATTTATTTTTATATATATATATATATATAATATGAATTTCTATTTGATAGATGTCCCTGCCGGAATTCTACAAGACATTTTCTTTTATCCGGATAGACCTCAGTATCTGAACTATGGTGGAGTAGGTGCGTTTGTGATTGGAAATAAACTCACTACTGCTTTTGATAACAAAGGTAGACAATATGATCAAAATGGAAACCTTAGGGATTGGTGGTCACCAGGAACAACAACAAAATTTCTTCAGAAAGCTGCTTGCATTACTCAGCAGTACAAAAAATATACAGTAAAAGATGGCAGCATGAACGTATGTATATTTTGTAGGATTCTTTAAAAAAATTATTTTCATACCTTTACTTTAAACTGGCACTTCCAGCACTCAATTTTATACATTGCTATTAATTCTTTTTTGATTTGTCATTTTACAATTGTACAGATATGTTCTGACACACGATTGGGTATAGGATAAAATTCAATCAGATACAAAAAATTAATTTGTAACAAAATAAATGCAGAAAAAAAACTTTTTAAACCAAAGAGGTCAATCTCAAAAATGTGAATTTAAAAAAAAACTTAAACCCTCTACCAAATAGTTAAATCTTGAAACAAAAAGATGAATATTCAATCCGAAAATTTTATATTTTAACCAAAAAGTGCAATTTATTCCAAAAAAGTAAATCACCATAAACATATATTAATTTTAAACCAAACATTTCAATTTGAACAAAAAGCGAGAATTTTGAACATTAATATTCGACCAAATTGTTGAATCCTTAATCAAACCAGATTAATTAAGAATCAACCACTTGTATTTTCAATCGAAAAGGGTACATTTCTAACCATGAAGACTAATTTTATGTAAAAAATACTAATTTTTGACGAAATATTAGAAAAGGACAATTTGAAATAAATATTAAATTTTTTAACAATCGAAACTTCTTCTCCAAAAATATAATAGTTAAATTTTTAGTTTGAAAAATCAATTCTCACAAAAATTAACGACATAACGGTTAAACATTTCTCCCTAAAATATGATATTTTACCAAATAACATCATTTTCTACCACAAAGAGTTTGCTAAAAATGGAATAATTAAATTTTTATGCAAGGAGATAAATCCAAAACAATGCTTTTTTATCAAAGTAGTTCATCTTTTAACCAAGTGCCTGATTTGCTTACCAAAGATATGAGTTTTTAACACGATTGTTGCATTTTTTTAAAATAGTAAAATTATAAACCAAATACTAGAATTTCTAATGAAAAAATATGAATGATTTATTCAAGCAAAGAAATAAAAAAGCCTAAGTTTCTTAAAAAACAGAAAAAAAAATTTCTTTTAAATTAAAAATCAGTCCTCAATTTCCAAGATTTCATCATTTTCTATCATTTTTTCAAGTGGTAGTTGAGATATAATTTTAAATGCTTTTCAATTTGAACTTGCAGCTAATAAGCCTAATTATGCTATATAATCACAAAATGCCGTACTTTTTATAAGAAAATTAAGATTGAAATGATCACAAAAAGAAATATTTGTCACTTTTCAGTCAAGTGGTACCAAAGTGGACAGGAAAAACATTGCAGACAATGGAGGGGTAAAAATGGCCTACTTAGCCTATCAAGATTGGGTAAAACGTAACGGACCTGAACCCACATTGCCTGGATTAAAATATTCCCAATCACAACTTTTTTGGATTCAAGCAGCTATGACGCAATGTGCGAAATATACCCCAGAGTATCTGAAAGACTTCATTACTAATCCCCAGGGATTGATCGATGACTTATCAACTCCATCAGAATTCAGGGTCACAGGTGTATTTGCTAATATGCCAGAATTTGCAACAGACTTTAGTTGTAAAGCTGGCACAAAAATGAATCCAGTTAAAAAGTGTTTTTTATGGTGAAATAGGAAAACTGTAAAATGCTAAAACCGTATTGCCAAAATTAAGTCCGTTGTACTATACACGGGTTTTACAGCCATTTTCCTTGTGTACTATGAATAATAAATATTTCAGGTGAATACTGGTACTGTTATTTAATGAACTTGGGCGCAGCCGCTACACAGTAATACAAGAATCTGGATTTCAGTAGAAAAAGGCGGTTGACATTCAGATGTATGAGGTGTGTTCAAAAAGCAAGGTGACTTTTCAATTTTCGTGGGCTACGTAGATTCAAGTTTAAAATTTTTTATTTTGTTGTGTTGGTACACTCGTCACGATCATATGTTCACAGTTTTGACTATATAGCTCATGTTGTTTTTCTGGCAGAGGCGTAAAAGGGTAGAAGGGTTTGGTGTGCTCGGCGATTTTCTTCTTTCGAAAAAAATGGAGCAAAGAATTTGCATTAAATTTTGTGTGAAAAATGGAACCCAGTGCTCTAAAGCTCTTGAAATGTTGACAGATGCATACGGTGAGTCTACTCTGAGTAAGAAAAATGTGTATAAGTGATACAAGCTGTTCCAAGAAGGCCGAAAGGATGTCGAAGACGAACCTCGCTCTGGACGTCCCAGCACTTCAACAACAGATGAAAACGTTTAAACAGTGGAAGAAATGGTGTTGAAAAATCGCCCAATTACCATCAGAGAAGTTGCTGAAGATGTTGGGATATTGGTTGGCTCATGCCATGCTATCTTTTCGCACGTTTTGGGCATGAGACGTGAGTCAGCGAAATTTATTGTAAAACTGCTTAATTTTGATCAAAAGATCCATCGCATGACCGTCGCTCAGGAGATGTTGAATGAAGTCAATAATGATCCTGATTTCCTCAAAGGGGTTATAACTGGCAATGAATCGTGGGTATATGCTTATGACGTCAAAACTAAAACCCAATCGCCTCAGTGGAAGCATCCTGAGTCTCCAAGGCCGAAAAAAGCACGTCAAGTTCGGTCAAATGTGAAGGTTTTGCTCACTGTCTTCTTTGATTACCGTGGCGTGGTGCATCAGGAATTCTTACCACAAGGTCGTACGGTAAATAATAAGTATTACCTTCAAGTTAAGCGCCGTTTGCGAAAGGCGATACGCAAAAAAGTCCGGAACTATGGAAAAACAATTCATGGCTTTTGAATCACGATAATGCACCTGCTCATTCATCGTTGCTTGTGAAAGATTTTCTGACCAAACACAGCACCACAGTCATGCTTCAGCCTTCATATTAACCGCATTTGGCCCCCAGTGACTCTTTTATTTTCCCAAATCTGAAGAGACCCATGAAAAGATTTTCAACGATTTAGGAGATAGAAACTGCATCGCTGGAAGAACTCAAGGCTATACCACAAAATGATTATCAGAAGTGCTATGATGATTGTAGAAAGCGTTGGCACACGTGTATTATATCTGAGGGGGATTACTTTGAAGGGGCCCATATAAATATTGAGGAATGAATTAATATTTTTTGAGAAAACCATAAAGTCACCTTATTTTTTGAACACACATGACTTCAAGTAACGCGCTTGGTTCAAAGTCAACTGCTTCATGTACGTAAAATGTACTTTATAGGTTAATTTAAGACAGAACGATTTTTGACTTTCCGTCAACTCGTGGTGTGAAATGAAACTTATACGTTAATTCAAGTCAGCTGATTGTTGAAAGTCATAAAATTTGTGCGCTATCGTTCAGTTATTAGGAACATGAAATTAATACAAAATTAAAAATTGAATGATTAAAAGAAATATATTTTTTTAATGCGAGCATTGAATAAATAATTCATTTATGACTAATAAATCAAGTTGTTTTATCCTCCAAGTCGATGAGATTAGTAGAAGGAAAAAATAACTTGATGACAGTAAACAAGACACTTATATCCCTTTCAAGTTACTGCAGGTACAGAACGTGAATCTTCAATAAAGGATTATAATATATAGATATAAAGGATTGAAGATTCACGTTCTGTACCTGCGGTAGCTTGAAAGGGATAT
>NC_046662.1:52632034-52634259 GCF_010883055.1 Belonocnema kinseyi | reverse complement strand
CAAGTCGGTTCGGTTTTGATTCCTCTAGAATCAAACCCTCAAGCGGAGGTGTGAAAACCGTGCCGGAAGCTGAATGGCACCTGGGCGGGATGTCTAGAACGGTGACTCTGAAATACCGGGCGACCTCTCAGAGAATGCAGCCTTATCCTTGCATACGGGTCTCTACAAGGATGCACGAACCCCTTTTCCTAGCTTCTCGTGTGAACAACAATGACAGCACCAAACATATTGGTGGTAAGTGCGGTTCAAAACAATAGAACGCGCAGGGCTCCCGGCAATCAGTCAGCCAACAATGCCGACTAATCTAGAGCGGTGGGAGCCAATGAAAATGTATTCATTGCGTTGGTTCGACGGTATCTGGTGACCTTTAGGTGGACGAAGCGACTAAATCGCGACTTGCTAGTGTGCTACGATGCGAGTGTGGCCCCTAAACGGGGTTACATGGCACCGCTGCATGCTCTGTGGTTCGAGAAATACCCGGAGCTATCGCACTTTTCGCAGCAACGTCTGCGAAACCGTGCTGAACTACTCCGAAAAAGGGGATATGTAAGCGAAACGCCAACTCTACCACAGCTAGAACAAGCCGGCAACAGAGAAAGAGAGGCGACATTGAGACCAAAAGACGCATGCATCAACTTTCCATAAAGATAGGCTGGGCAAGACAGTACGCGTTTCGCATTCAGTGTGTGCTTGACTACATCACATCTGGAAGGAATTTCACCGCCAAGGTTGGAAAGTTCGCGCGCGAATTCCAGACCCGTTATCACATACTTAACAAGTCAAAGCTGCTGACCATCAGGCAGCATATTGTTGAGAGAATATGAATACTATCTGACGCTAAGAGAAGTCTAGTGCGGAGGGAGAGGTGGGTCAGAGAGAATCAACAGTTTCCCTCTGACTCATCTCGACTCTTCCAAGACCCTCCAGTTACACTCCAATAGACTTAGCATCTGTCTTTTGGAAATCTTAAAGGCTCAACCATTAATATTTAGGAGCATAGAGAGATTGATACCGCTTTGGACACCCATATTTACTATCTCATCCGGAAAAAACAGTGGCAACTAACAAGGTCACCTTTCAGACAGGTGTCTTTCAGGGCGACACCATAAGCCCACTCCTCGTTCGCCTTACATTATTGCCACTATTTCTAGTACTTCGCCATTCCGACGAGTACTTGTGCGGCAAACCTGCAGATCAAAAGTACAAGGTCACTCATGTATTTCACATGGACGATCTTAAGATCTATGCTAAAAATAAAGAGCAAGTACATCTAGCTCTAGGGATTGTCGAACGATTTACTTAGGAAATTTGAATGGAATTTGGGTTAGACAAATACTCCAAGGTTTATTTGAAGCGAGGAAAACTTAATGGCATCCCTGAAAATCCTGAGCTCCTTGATAGAAGCGCTATACAACCCCTTTGCGCTGAAGAGACTTACACATACCTAAGCGTGCCACAGAGCCGCATTTAGGATCTGACATCTATAAGGGATACTCTCCGAAGCAGATACAAACGTCTTATCTAGCAGATTTGGTCTTTTGCACTGTCGGCGAGGAACAAAGTATATGCAACATAAATGCTTGCGGAATATTGAGTCTTGAATGTCTTCACAACAGGATTATTCTGGGTACAGAACATAGAGTTGCAAATGGAAGAGACCCTCTTCTTAAAATGGTCAGGTATCACGAGGAAGTAGGCAAAGGAGCATTTCTGTACAAAGCAGCGGAGGAGGCTGCTGAAACACTCCGATTTAACTTCAGTATTAGGAGTTAACAAAATGCATCAAATCTTATCTCTCTCGAGATTGCTTACTCGAGGCCTGACATGGTTCTTCTTGACTTCGAGAAGCGAACCATGTTCGTTATCGAATTTTCGGCAGTAGCTGACAAAAGATCATAGTCAAGGAGAATGAAATGAAAGAACGTTATCGAGACCTTATAAGGGAGTTGCAGCGATTGTACCCGGAATATTCTGTTAAACTGATCGTCCTAATCATCGGCGCTCTTGGAGGTGCCAAGCTTTCACTCGCTAATAGCCTAAAAACATCCCTGCGTGTCAACAATATGCTAGAACACTTGCGGGAAAAATGCAGAGGGCGGTTGTCCTTGGGTCACTACGTGTTGTTAGGGTGCACGAGGCTTTTGCTGGATCGTCGTATTGATTCCTTTACAGACTGTAACCACCTATCTCACGGTTGTGAGACGTAGTTGTGGCTGAAATTTTAC
>NC_046662.1:52619035-52631934 GCF_010883055.1 Belonocnema kinseyi | reverse complement strand
ATTATTCTATTTATGAAAGAAATCCGGCTTTCCTTCTAAAATAGCCGAAATCCGTTGAAGTGTTTGCGCATCGTCACGACGCATTTCTCGCACGCCTTTCTGCCAGCAGAAATTGAATTTCAGAGCACACGAATGAAAATCATCCCAAACTCATCATATTTATCAGTTGATCATCATATTAGTCCTATGTTAGTATAAGACACTGCACTTAAGTTCCATTTCTAGTTGAAATTAAGTGACTTACTAAACTTAATGCAAAAATGAAATTCATCTACATTTTAAATTCATCATCTTGTATTACTTTGTAGGATCTAGAATTAGTAGACATTTTTTAGCTTATGTCGTGATTGTAATTTAATTTTCATATATATATATATATAAATTCGTTTCGGTTTTGATTCCTCTAGAATCAAACTGAAGGGCCTATCACAAAGCGGACAATTGTCCAGTGGAACGAGCTCTGGATTTTCAGGGATGCCATTAGGTTTTCCTCGCTTCAAATAAACCTTGGCGCATTTGTCTAACCCAAATTATATTCCAATTTCCTTAGTATAACGTTCGACAATCCCTACAGCTAGATGTACTTGCTTTTTGTTTTTAGCATAGATCTCAAGATCGTCCATGTAAAATACATGAGTGACCTTGTACTTTGGATCTGCAGGTTTGCCGCACAAGTACCCGTCGGAATGGCGAAGTGCTAGAGATATTTGCAATAATGTAAGGCAAAAGAGGAGAAAGACATCTCTCTGAAAGGTGACCTTGTTAGTTGTCACACGATTTTTTCCAGATGAGATAGTATATCTGGTTTTCAAAGCGGCATCAATCTCTCTAAGCACCTAACCGTTTGGGGATGAAGCTTTAAGATTTCCAAAAGACAGATGAAAAGTCTATGGGAGGACGAATCGAAAGATTTCCGATAATCCATCCAGTCCATCGATAGGTACAATGCGGCACTAAGAGTACTTTATTACCATCTCTGTCACTCCTACGGCATTCACCTTAATATCACTCCTCTAAATGCTCCTAGGGAAATTTAGTCAATTTTCGAGAATGGGAAGTGCCGCATATACTGGAACTTTATATTCTCGACAATTGTTTCTGTTGCTCACTCGAGACCTGACATGATTCTTCTTCACTTCGAGAAGCGAACCATATTCGTTATCAAACCGAAGGGCCCTATGACGAAGCCACTGAACGCGTCCTCAGGTTGCGGACAGAGGGTCCTGTACCAAGGGTTTCTGCTGAATATCCTTGCATGCGGGGCTCTACAAGGATGGACGAACCCCATTCCCTAGCTTCTCGTGGGAACAACAATGACAACACCAAACATAGACGGAGCGACTGAGTCATGACTTGCTAGTGTGCTACGATGTGAGTGTGGCCCCTGAACAAGGTTACATGGTTCGGTTGCATTCTCTGTGGTGCGAGGAACACCCAGAGATATCGCACTTTTCGGAGAAACATCAACACCAAGGTTTCTCTCAAGCCTAAAGATCTGGCTGAAATGGATGACGAGCTTCGTGGACATTTTTCCGAAAAATCCGACCTCTGGGCTATCAATTATTATGTGTATAATGCAGCGAGAGCTTCGGCCAATGCGAACCGTAAAACAAAACCAATGGCTGATCATAAGACCGAAAGACGAATGCATCAACTTGCCATAAAGATAGGCTGGGCAAGACAGTACGCGTCCCGCATTCAGTGTGTGATTGACTACATCACATCTGTCAGGAATTTTACCGCCGAGGTTCGAAAGTGACCCATCTCGACACTTCCAAGAGCCTCCGGTTACTGTTGAACACCCACCCAAACCAGAGGAAGTCGACGTATTTTGGAGAGAAGTCTACGAAGTTCAGTATAGACTGGACGAAGAGTCAGAAAATATAAATAGCTTCAAGGAGTTATGTGTTGCCCTCATAACACCTGATAAAGAATGCACATCCATCACTACCGAGGAGGTGAAAAAAGTATTAAGAGGGATGAAGAACTATTCCGCACCGGGACCAGATTGTATCAAAACCTTCTGGTGGAAGAAGTTTTCTTCAACCCATCAGCATTTGGCTCGTGTTTTTACCTCATATTTGAAGTCGGAGGAGCCGATTCCAGAGAGGTTGGTAGAAGGGCGCACAATACTTCTGTGGAAATAGGCAACTTAGCTGACCCGAAGAATTACAGGCCAATAACTCATCTGAGCACGCTTTATAAGATATTGACAGCTATCCTAAATGATAGGATTGTTCGGGCAATTGAACCTGTGTGGCAAGAAATGTATGAACAACGAGGCTCAAAGGAAGGCGTAGCGGGATGTCGGGAGAACCTGCTCATCGATAGATGTGTCTGCAGAGATGCAGCATTCTACCAGCGTGACCTATCGATGGCCTGGATTGATTATCGGAAAGCTTTCGATTTCACATCCCATAGACTTATCATCTGTCCTTTGGAAATCTTAAAGGTTCATCCGCAAATAGTTGGGTGCATAGAGAGATTGACGCCGCTTTGGAAAACCAGATTTACTATCTCATTTGGCAAAAATCATGTCACAACTAACAAGGTCACGTTTCAGAGAGGTGTCTTTTAGGGCGACACCATGAGCCCACTCCTCTTTTGTCTTACATTATTGCCACTATCTCTAGCACTGCGCTATTCCGACGGGTACTTGTGCGGCAAACCTGCTGATCGAAAGTACAAGGTCACTCATGTATTTTACATGGACGATCTTAAGATCTATGCTAAAAACAGAGAGCAACTGCATCTACCTCTGGGGTTTGTCGAACGATAGACTAAGGAACTTGGAATGGAATTTAGGTTAGGCAAATGCGCCAAGGTTGATTTAAAGGGAGGAAAACTTAATGGCATGCCTGAAGATCCTGAGCTCGTTAATAGAAGCGCCTTACGACACCTTTACGCTGAAGAGACTTATACAAACCTGGGCGTGCCACAGAGTCGCATTCAGGATGTGACATCTATAAAGGATGTTCTCCGAAGCAGATACAAACGTATCAGCAAGGAACATGCTTGCCGTCCCGGTACTACTCTATTCATTTGGAGTAGTTCCATGGACGAAGAACAAGCTCAGATCTTTTGATATCGGGACAAGAAAGGTTATGCACATGGACAAAAGCATGCATCTTAAGGCTTCCGTTCCGCGACTGTACATCTCGCGCCGTCAACGTGGTCGCGGAATATTGAGTCTTGCATGTCTTCACAACAGGATTATTCTGGGTACAGCACATAGAGTTGCAAATGGAAGAGACCCTCTTCTTAAAATGGTCAGGAATCACGTAGAAGTGGGCAAAGGAGCGTTTCTGTACAAAGCAGCGGAGGAGGCTACTGAAACACTCGGACGTGACTTCAGTATTAGGGGTGCGCAAAATACATCAAATCTTATCTATCTCGAGTACTCACTCCCGAAAGCCCGGATTAAGAAAGCACAAGAGAAAAACTTTCGTGAGCAGCTCCTCGATAAGAGGATGCACGGTATCTTCCACAGAAATGTGAAGGATCTTTCAATGTCTTGTGACCTAACGTTCACTTTCCTTAAATCACCCGGATTGAGGTCTGGTACAGAGGGTTTTATTTCCAGGTGTCATTTCCAGATTAACATACCGTCGCTACATTTTCAGCCATGACATTCCCGATGATAGCTGCAGGGCGTGCCGTGCACATCCCGAGCATTTAGCTCACATACTATATAGTTGCCCGACACATGCGGGAACGAACTACATTCAAAGGCACAATGCGGCACTAAGGGTACTTTATTACCATCTATGTCACTCCCACGGCATTCACTTTAATATCGCTCCTCTAAATGCTCCTAGGGAAATTGAGTCAATTGTCGAGAATGGGAAGTGCCGCATACACTGGAACTTTATATTCTCGACAATTGTTTCTGTTGCTCACTCGAGGCCTGATATGGTTCTTCTTGATTTCGAGAAGCGAACCATGTTCGTTATCGAATTTTCGGCACCAGGTGACAAAAAAAAATCTTAGTCCTTTTATCATCGGCGCTCTTGGAGGTGCCAAGATTTCACTTGCAAATAGCCTAAAAAGCATCCATGCGTGTCAACAATAAGCGTCCTTATGACAAATTTTTAATTATATATATATATATATAATTAAAAATTCCTCTTAACTGAAAATTGACAAATATTTGTTTTGTGATAATTCGATTCGCAATTTTCTTATGAAAAGTAAGGTAAATGTCACAATTCGGGTGAATGTAAGGATTTGTGCGGCGTATTTTGCTTAAAAAAGGATTTTAAATCTTATGAATCGAGAAAAGTTCGTAATACCGAATAGTTTGAACATTTTTTCATCAATATTTTGTCGGCTCATCGATATAAGCAAACAATTTTATTGGATGATAAAGAATATTTTATGATGTTTCGATGAAGCTATTTGTCGAATGAATTTTTCCTCTGAATAGGGTTGGGCGAATCATAATGTCCCAATTTGGGCGGGCGATGTCATATTAGATTACCTACATTGGCGGGATATCGTCATTGATAACTACTGACGCCTAATTTAAGTTCTAATCCGGAATTTGACAATTTTAACGTGAAAATTTCTCAGCTGGACAAATCACGTATAATTTAAAAAAAGGAAATGTTTAGCGTTTGCATTTTTAAATTCGCAGTCTCATTATCATTGTAATCGTTTCCCGCACATTTTTATCAATTATTCAATACCATTCTAAAAAATTATAATTATTGCTCACTTTTCAATCAAACACTCGCAACAAAAAAATTTTCAAACACTGATGTGACGAAAAACAACACCTCGTGTCAACTCCCAAACTAACAAGCAGGGAGCAATGTCACGTTCGATCAGATACAGATGGCGACCTGCGTGACTGTATAACCTTCAATAAATACGAATACATAATAAAATGACTACACAACGTATATGAAAAATATATTGAATCCATTCTGAAGTGTCATTAAACTATTGGTAGTGTCATTGCCTTTGAGATTTCCACGGATTTAGCTATAGTATCTGTGCATTTGCCCAAACTAAGTCACCCACGCAAACTGGGACATTTAGCTCAATGCATTTTGTAATATATCACAGAAAAAACGAAAGGTAAAGTTTACATCGATTCCAGGTGAAAGATTCACCGTCACAAAAATTAACCTTGCCGGATAAACTTCACATGAATCGAAGATAATTTCCGATTTTTAACTTTGCTTGGATAATTTTTCGCCTTATAATCGCTCCATTTTTATTCGAGATGTGGGGAGAATCACGACGCCAGCGCTACCTATCGTCGTTCAACTTTATTAAATTGGAGAGAACTGGGGATTCCCATCTTTTAGTGGCTTTTTGCGAAATGGTATTAAATAAGTACTAAATTGTCTACAATAGTGTAATTTATTTCGGAGGAGATAAATCAGTAAGAACACATTTTTTTCGTGTTTTCTGTTGCTGATTCTACATGTTTCACTGAAATTTGCTCATTTATTCCACTACCAGTGGAATAAATGATAGAAAATGGTGAAATATTGAATAAAAAAGGCCGTCTGTTTTGAGGCAAATTGAATGTTGTGAAAGCTACTTTCTATCTTTTCTGTCATTGCAGGGCCTACTTCATAAATGATGTCACCAATTTGATATAATTTAAGAAGTGATGATAATAAATTTAAAGGGATTATTTTTGTTTTCGTTTTTAAGCAATTTAACATTTTTATTGTTTCTTTTTTCAAATGTGAACTAAATAAATAGAAAAGAACAAGAAAAATTATTTACTCTTGGTTGAAAAGTTTAAATTATATTTTTGATTCAGGATTCATATTTTTTCGTTTAAAATTTTAGTATTTGGTTTAGAATTTTACTATTTTTCGAAAAATACAGCTATAGTGTTAAAAAGTGATATTTTTGGTGAGAAATTCAGCTACTGGGTTAAAAGATAAGCTACTTTATTATAAATGCAATTTGTTTTTGTAGCCGCATCTCCTTGCTTGGAAATATAACAATTTCATTTTTAGAAAATTATTCTTCTGGAGTAAAAATTCATCTTTTAGGTAGAAATATTTTGTTAAAAATTTATTTTTTCAAGATACATCATTTTAGTTGAAAATTCATCTCTTTTGTTGAAAATGTAACTGTTTTGTTAGAAATTCCTTTTTCTTTAAAATTATCTTTTTTAACTAATAATATAACTATTCCATTTTTGACTGAAAATGAATATTTTTTATTAAAACTTTTTTTCGTTCTAGTTGAAAATTCATGTCCATTTTTTAAAACTTGTCTTTTTGTATTAAAAATGCAACTGTTTGTATCTAAATTAATCTCGTTTGAATTGGGAATCCAATAATTTGGTAGAAAATTAAGCTGTTTGGTTGAAAATTTATTTTTAGATAAAAATCAAAATACTTTCAAGAAGTTTTAACTTCGCGGTAGAAAATTTATCTTCTTTCTAGAAAATTCCTCTTTTGAGTAAAAATTGATGTCAGGTTCAAACGTTTGTTAAAATCTTATGTTTTATTAGGATTCACCTCTTTATTTAAAAATTCAACTATTCCTTTTCTAGAAAATTATTCTGCAAGGTTGAAAAGTCATATTTATTTTTGAAATCTTTTGTTCAAAATTCACTTTTTTCGTGAGATTTAATTCTTAAGCTAACAATGTAACTATTTTATTTTGGATTAAAAAATAATCATTTTTATTGAAAATTGAAGTCTTCTAATATTTTTTACAACAATTTTTGTTCGTCACACATGAATCTTCGTGGTGAAAAAATCACCCTTCTCGGTTAAAAATGCAACTGGTTGATTCTTAATTAATCTGGTTTGATGAAGTATTCAACAGTTTGGTGAAAAATTAATGCTAAAAGTAGTGTTAAAGAAATTAAATGTTTTTGTTTTAAATTCAACTATTTGGTTAAAAATTAATCTATTTTTATAAAAATTTAATTTTTTGGTAGCAAATTGACTTTTTTGTTAAACTATAAAATTTTCGAATTGAAAATTTATCTTTTTGGTTCAAAAATTAACTATCTGGCCGAGAGTTGAAGTAAAGTTTGTTAAAAATTAAAATTTTCTATATGTGAAAATTGCAGATTTTATTGCTTCATAATCACCTTATTTTCGTGAAAGCTCACCCTCTTACCTATGATTCGATAAAATTTTATCCCATGCCTTATCGTGTCTTAGAATATATATTTATAATTATAAAATTAAAATAGAAACAGAATGCATAAAAAGTATGAAATTGAGTCCTGGAAGTGCCAGTTTAAACTAGAGGTACGAAAATAATTTTTTTAAAGATTCCAACATAAATAATATACATACTTTGATGCTGTCGTCTTTTACTTTATATTTTTTGTACTGCTGAGTGATGCAAGCAGCTTTCTGAAGAAATTTCTTTTTCGTTTCTGGTGTCCACCAATCCCTAAGGTTTCCATTTTGATCAAATCGTCTACCGTCGTAATCAAAAGCAGTAGTGAGTTTATTTCCAAGGACAAAGGCACCAATCGCACCATACTTCAAGTACTGAGGCCTATCCTTATCGAAGAAAAGATCTTGTAGAACTGCGGCAGGGATATCTATCAAATGGAAGTTAATATTATGTAATCAAAGTAATATAACTGTGTGCATAATTAATTATCACATTTGAATGACAAACATAAAATTCCAACTCATATGGAATTTTGTTCTTCAACTTCAACTTTTCGGCAGAAACTAGGAAAGTGAATTTGTTAATTTGATATTCTAAAAAAGTTCCATGGCATCGACCACTTCCTTTTTTGTACAAAAAAAACTGTATTAGAACTAGAAATTCTTTAAATTGTAATTGTTCTTCGCAATACTTAGTTTGCTTATCATAATCATAGTACAGTTCAACCTGGATTTACTGATTCTCCATTTAATGTTTCCGAGAATTGATGCCACGCGGTGGGGAGTGGTGAGTACCGTGCTCACTCAAGCGTCACAGAACAGAGAGAGAAAAGAGAAAGAGAAAAAACAAGAAAGAGACAAAATTGTTCCCAGACTCTGGATTTCATGTCACGTTCAGCCCCAAAATTAACATTGAATCGAGGTTTGACTGTATTTGCTAGTTTCAATTCATAAGAAAGAAATCGATAACCCAGTGGAAATTTTTTAAATTTAATTCATTGTTTAATAATTCCGAGAATTAATTTTTTAGACTTTTTTTACTTATTAATAATAAATTATTATCGAAGCCGCACAAAAATATTGTAAAGCAGATAGTGAGAAGTTTGTGAACAAAAATTAGGAAAAAGCTTAAAATAATAAAACTGCCCAAGAATTCCAAAAGATTTCAATAAATTTACAAGTGAGTCAAAGGAGCAAACATTTGGAGAACATTCACCTAATTGACGACTTTTAGCGTTTAAAAATAAAAAATGAAAAAAAGTAATGGTATCAATATATAAATTTATACTACCGACGGATAGTATCTGACCACTAACCGACTCGTACATAAAAATTATTATTTCATAAATCCGTAAAGATTTTTCAATCGCTAAAAGTTAAATTGAAAGAATAACCCCTAAAGATCCAAGCTATTTGAGAGTTTTGCACAGATCTGTTAATAAAATAGACCCACAAATACAGTTTAAATGGTCATCATAGTCTGTACGTATATCAGTTATAGTTCGAGCGCAGAATACCCATGGCCAATCTGATTTTTCTATAGTCTTCCTTAGATTACTGAAAGAATGATCTAGCAAAAAAATGCTCAGGTTTGCGTTTGCTTGAACTAAATCATTCGGAGTTATTTCCAATGTCTTGAAATATTCGTCAACATTTTTGTCATGGAGAATTTCGTCAGGATATCCAATGACGTTTTTCATAGATTTTATTTTAGCCAAAGCACTCGTCTTGGTTTTTTCGTCCATCCAATCAACCTTAAACAAATAAAGAAAGTAAGCAACACCAAGAAATGGATTACAAATATCAAAAGATATATTCCCTTCTCTATACTACTTGAGCATTTTTTATTCCTTTTCCCATGAATTTCACACTATTTTATAGTAGGTTGGCCCAAAAATGCATTGAAAAGTTTTTTTTGTTGAATCTTTACTTTTTGCTTCTGCAAATTTTTGTAAATTTGTCTACAGAATCGTAAATATTAAGCTAATTAAGTTGTACCTTAAAGTTTATCTTCACAATTGTCCAAGGAATAAACAATTTTATAATGTCTCCAAAAAAATAATAATCATAAAATTCATAAGGTACGTAATGGGTTTAAGAAATTCCTGTCTTATCATGATCAAACATGAAAAAAATTAGGAAAAGTACTTTTCCTAACATTAATTAATTATGATGAAATTAAATCCAGAAAATGTTTTTGGTATGTTTTTAGTACTCGTCAAAAAAGCTCCTCTTTTCCTCCTAGGTGCATCATATAATATTATGTATCATAGACAAAAAAGCGAAATTTTTTCGTTTCCAAAATTTCCACAGTTCTGATAGGTTGTTTGCCTTTTTCGTGATTTCAGTCACTTTTTTATTATATTCTATCCTACACTTTATTATCAACAATTTAATTATTTGATGTCTCATTTTATGATTTTTGATACTACTTTTCTCCCGAATAGTAGAGTTTCGAAATAATTTATTTAAAAAATCTCACCTTTTTTAGCATTTTCATGAACTGCTGTTCAATATTGACTGCCAATTCTTCTGCACTTTTCTTCGATTCTGATGTAAAGTATTTCCTGACATATATAGCCCCAGAATTCAAAGATAGATATTCAGATGTCATATCGACGCATTCTTCTTCGGAGAATGAACCTTGAAGTTGACCTTGAAGTACTTGCCAAACGAGGTAATTAGCCAGCACACTTTTTTGAGTTTTCTGCATCAATTTGCCCAATTTTTCGAGAAAAGTAGGCACGCTCACTTTTATTATTTCATCATCACCAATTACGAATGCCGATTTGAGAATTGTATTGAAATATTTCTTCCAGTGAACAAACGGATATGTTGTTGTTAAATTTTTTACGCTCATTAGGTTTTCGAGAGCTGTTTGATTGCGTCTTTCTTCTTCACTCAGGGTAATCTAAGGTTTTGGGATATTGTAATAAGGTTGCCTATTGATTTCTGGAAAATTTTACGGTACTAAACATTTAGTACAATATTTTAATATTTTATTACGAAATTAAGAATTTCTTGTCATTGTTCTCACTTAAGGCGCCTGAAACAAGTCCAATTCGCTTGATCCACTATACGTCTAAAAGGATGAATTGTTAAACGTAATATATTTTTTGGACAGAGAGCTTTTTTCGCAAACTGTTCTTCTTTTTTTAATTGAAAATTCTTTTATTGTACCAGAAACCTGCTGCCAAGCGTACACAATATTTAATGCTGTCGGTTTGAGGCGCAAAAAAAGCTGTACTTAAAAAAAAAACTTTTCTGGAAAAAGTAATCTGTCCAAAACGTTATAATTGCCTTCAAATTATGCGAAAAACATCTTACGTTCTACAATTCATCTTTTGGACGTATAGTGGATCAAGCAGGTTTCTATGTTGGCGATAAAATATTAAAATACTATATAATTTAGTTTGGGTAAGTTTATTTGTTTCTTTCGGAATGGAACTTGGCTATAATTCTTTGCTAGAGAAAAACTCCAACTAAATATTTTTCAGAAATTAGAAAAAATGGCGAAGATATCGGACTTTAAACTTGTGGACAGCTCAATTGTTTAAATTATATAGATTTGTTCCCAGTCTACAGGTTTAACTTTTTGGCACGAAAATTAACTTGATTTGAAACACATTAAAAAATGAAAATAGCCTAAGCCTGTGTTTAAAAAAATAATTATTTAATGAAAAAATTAGAACTAAAAACGCGTTTAAAAAAACGTAATTTATTTATTTTATTTTTTAATTTGTTCACCAGAGGAAGGTATGAGTGTGCTCTACAAGACCTAAAATTATTGAAGTAGGTTTTCTACTGCTTTCAAGAAAAAATTTTAAACGTCACGTCTTGTATGATATCGGTGGTGACAAAGTTTCAAGAAGTTTTCCGATAGGATTTTTAGTGTGAAAAATAAATCAAAATCTTTAAAATCAATATTTATGCACGAGTAAAATGAAATTTTATAAACAAATTTTAAAGAAAATTCAAAAACTGGCTGCGAATTTAGTGAATGACAATTTTCCTGGAAAGAAATTTGCACATCCCATTGTTCGTAGGTCCATCAAAATTTGATTAATACTCACAGTGGCGAAGTTTATTTCGAAGTCGAGAACATGCCTTAATTCTTTTTCTGCTCTAGCTTTATTTGCACCATATGTTACAGCCATGCCAACCATATGATGAAAGTATTCTTGGACGTACTTATTACTGAACCCTTTTACTAAAGCTCCGCGATCAACATGGAGCATTGGTTGGTCGATCTAAAAATGTATTTATTTTTAAATTTAAATATCTAATTTTAATTTAAATTTTTCGCTCTGATAGTAACTACTCACACCCAAAACATTCTTCGCACTATTTTTAAAATCTGTGACTATATCGAAGGTGAAGAAGCTATCCGTTATCAATCTCTCATTCACCATGCCATAAGCTGCCTGTTCCCAATCATATTTTTGCGCTATCCACGAGTCTCCTTCAAGCAGAGGCCAGCCACCCATATTTTTTTATTTTTCTATTAATGTATAACGAACATTTTTTTCACTCCCTTCTACACATAAAATTAGGAATTAGTATTTTATACGTAAAATGTTTGTTGAATGAAATTTACGATTTTAAAATTTGCTCACTCAGTTTCAGGCAAGCATTGTTGGAGAAAAAAGAGACCCAAGAAAGCAAAACAAATGCGAATCAAAACTGAGAACGTACAGAAACCGGATGTGCGAAAAGATTTCCGAAATAAGATCATCAAAAGCATAGATAGGGCAACATGGGAGAACCGTATAAAAAACAAAGAATTAGAGGGCGCCTGGACAATGTTACGGAATATCCTTGTTAGATGTACGATCGAAGTCTGTGGTACCGTAGTTGTAGGAAGAATGTCTGGTAATGCGTGGTGGAATGATGAAATCCAGGCTGCCCAAAAAACAAAAACAGAAGCGTACAAGAGAATACTTAAACAGGATACTTAAACTAATAGTTAAAGAAAGTAAAGATACAATTAGAGCAGAATAAGAGATAAAAATACAAAACGACTTTGAAGGAAGCAGGAAACTACTTTATAAAAAAATGAAAGGAAACAAAAGTACAGGAATTGTCAACATGAGAAATAGTAGGGGGGAAATGGTATTTGATGCAGACGGAATACTAGAGGCTTTCAGAGACTGTTTTAGGAGACAATTGGGAGATGAAGCTATAGGACACCACAACTGCGATGTTGAACACGATGCGATGGAAAACTCAAGTGAAAAAGTCTGTGTCGCTGAGGTTCGGGATCTAATTAAGAACTCGAAAAACGGTAAGGCTGCCGGGGTAGACGGTATTAACGCTGAAATGCTTAAACACGGTGGCCAGTACATACCACATAGAGTTTGCGAATTGATAAATTTATGTTTCGAGATGGGAGACGTCCCAGACGATTGGAAAGAAGCTATTATTGTACTAATATACAAGAGAAAGGGAGATAAAAGCGAGTGCATTAATTACAGAGGGATTAGCTTATTAAACACCGTAAGTAAAATATATTCAAAAATACTCATTCGTAGGGTAATGAAAATAACAGAAGCAAAGATTTAGGAAGTCCAAAGTGGGTTTATGCCAGGAAGGTCATGTACGGATCAAATATTTAGCTTAAGGCAAATAACAGAAAAAAGTTTGACAGTAGGAAAAAAAGTTTTCTGTGCATTTTTGGACCTGGAAAAAGCTTTTGACAAGGTAGATAGAAGTAAACTTTGGGAAGTTCTGAAAGAGTATGGAGTCAATGGATGGATCCTACAAGCTATAAAAACAATATATACA
>NC_046662.1:52613982-52618935 GCF_010883055.1 Belonocnema kinseyi | reverse complement strand
TCGACGAAGAGGGTGTGGATCTCGAAACAGTAAGGGTACGGGGGTTAGCGTTCGCAGATGATAAGGTTGTTATGGCAGAGTCTATCGAAGACCTACAAAGAACGTTGAATAAACTAGATGCAAGCATGAAGAGCATGGGCCTGAAAATTAACACAAATAAAACAAAAACTATGGTGTTCAAAGGAAAAAGTGAGAAAACACTATGCAATATTTTATTGAATGATGAGAGAATTGAAAAAGTTGATGAGTTTATATACCTTGGTAGCTTATTTACTAGGGACGGGAAGATAGATGAGGAATTAGATAGACGAATAAGTGAAGGTGCGCATAATAAGCGGGAAACCCCTAATGGACAAAGTAAGTAACCAGTTAATTCTAAAAGAATGTGATACAGAAGAGACGCTAGTAGACACATAGGAAAAAAATCGGTTAAGATGGTTCGGACATGTTGAGAGAATGCCAAATAAACGACTAACGAAACAAGTGTATCAAGGTAAAGTAAATGGTAGCGTGCCCAGAGGTAGACCGCGGAAAGAATGGTTAGAATGTGTGAATGAGACCCTACTTAGAAGAGACATTTGAAGTCACAGAAACACGAGAGCCTGCATGAAAAAATGCATGGACATAAAAGAAGCTAGAGAAGTATGCCACGACAGGACAGTATGGCGGCAGATGGTTAATAAAAAGAGTGTCAGTTGAATGAATGACGCCTGAAATAAAGACCTTGGCTATTAATGGACCCAAGTGGGGAACCTTACACAACGACTTCGTGAGGTTCCTCGCTTGGGGTGATTGCTAGAGAGATTGATCAGCAAACTGGGTCGGAGCAGTGTTGCGGAACGAACGTGTCATTTACTTAAATAGCACGAGAATTCTGGATCAAACTGACAAATTTTTATCCCTTCCACACACTACTCCTTTCCCCTGCTGAGTGAGTCACGCCTACCCCGAAAGGGAAATGGCTTAATGGTGTAATAATAATAATAATAATAATAATAATAATAATAATAATAATAATAAATATTAAATTGTTTCAAAGTTCCAATAATTCAAAATTTTCCGAATACTAATAATTTGTTACTTTTTGCTTCGAGCTTGGACATAATTACACCTCGCGCTTCGCGCTCGCACATTTATTCTCTTCATTTGGAATCCCAGTAGGCACAAAATTTGGCGACGTCTTTACGACATAGTTACGACATCTTTACGACAACTTTACGACAGCCTATGTCCATGTCGTTGCGATATCGTAAAGACACTTTAACTGCATGGACATAGGATGTCGTAAATTTGTCGTCAAGATGTCGTAACGATGTCGTCTAGACGTCGCCAAATTTTGTGCCAATTGGGATACTTGAATGAAACTTTATCAAAAAGATCTCTTTCAGATAGCAGTATGTATACGCATCTTCATATTCTGAATTTTCTACTTAATGAAGTATAGTTAAAGATTAGGTTTCTGAAAGCTCTGAAGGCTTTGTGGTACACATTCTCATCGTGACACTCGCACTGCGCGCTCGGTTTTGTACGGACATTTTTAAATGTATAATTTTTGAACTTCCTTAAAATAAAAAATAACAATAATACTTTGTGCACACATTTTTCTCTATCTCGCGTTGTTATACTAAGAATAGTATTTGGGTTTTCATATTATTTGTTATGGATAAAGCAAAATATGCTAAAAATCCTCTTATAAGTTTTTTACGTATCTCACGTCTTTTGGCGTAATGTTAGAATTTTCGATTTTTTGCATATTACTTACGATAAATAAAAACAAAATTACTAAACTTTTTGTCGCTTAGTTCAAAATTTGAATGTTGTGGCGTCAAGTTTCGGGCAATTCTAATACTTTCTTAATCATAAATGATGAGAATGTAATGAATTATTAAAATTTTTTTATCTTTTTTTGGGTGAATAACTTTTCTATCATTTTTTTCGTACGTTTTGTTGTTTTCCTATCAATTTTTCAGTTTTCTTCTTAATGTCATTTTTTTTATTAAAACCAAAACTACGTATCCTATCAAAAAGTGGCTTATAACAAATTTTTAGCTCTTTTTCAGGTAAATAATTTTTATTAAATTATTTTTTTTGTTACTTGTGATAGCTCATGTCTGATAAACCTATGTTTTGGAAAAAAAACAATTATTTTTAAAGCCTGAAGAATAAAGAAAGAATGATTCTTTTAAATTCTTAAAAGTATACACAAAATAAGTTTTTATATTATTATTCACAATGATTATTTTTGTCCTATGAGAAAAATTTAATTTAATATTAATTCTTAACCGAAAGTAATATTAGATAGCTCATAAAAAGACTATCTGATCAGAAAGGAAAGCAAAAAAGTATCTATCCACCTAATCTACTAGACCTTGGCACATTTACGATAAAACCAATACCATAAAAAAATTAGGAAATTTGCTTGTACACAAAATCACACATGAAACAGAACTCAAAACATTCAAAGATAGGAAAATATGATAGTTTGCTTCTGTTGTCTGTGACTATCCTCTCTACAGCAAAATGATTTTAGCCTTATCTAAAGGACATCATTTTGCAGTAGCACCTTCGAAAATCCCACAAGAAGAAATAATCAGCAACTTAAAAAAAAAGAAAAAACCGCAATTAAAGAACTAAATCGAAATAAAGATGTTATAATATTTACTCGTAGACAAAGGCAACACAACAGTAAAAATGAATAAAGAAGACTATAACAATAAAATCATGAACCTACTATCTCACAATACATACACAAAACTTAGGACGGATCCTACAATAACAAGTCAGTAAAACAAAAACCCTTCTCAAAGACCTTACACTTGACAGACAAATAATATCTAAATTATTACTATCTATCCGAGACATTACGGGCTCCCAAAAATCCACGAAGATATCATTCCACCCAGACCGATGGTCAGCACTATAAACTCACCAACTTACAATCTAGCACGCCTTCTCGCTACAAACCTAAATCCTTTTACAGGAAACTCTATCACTCACGTCGAAAACTCTTTTGACTTTATCGAAAAGATACAACAGATTCACATTCAACCCCAAGACATTATAGTGAGTTTCGACATAGTATCTGTCTTTACGAAAGTACCAATCTCTGATACAATTGATATTATTAAATCTTTTACAAACTTCCCTTTTGAACTCGAATCTTTGATAGAAGACTGTCTCAATAATACTTACTTCTCTTTCAAAAACCATTCTACGAACAAAACCTTAGGGGCAGCAATAGGATCCCCAATCTCACTTGTAATATCCAATGTCTTTATGGAACATCTAGAAACTAAAATCTTCAACCAAGCCAAGATTAAACCCGAATTTTGGTTCCGTTACCTTGATGACACTTTTGCCATATGTTCCCTTGTATACAGAGCTGTCCATATAAAAGATAAAGAAAACTTATCAAAGGAATTATAAGACGTTACAAAATTCCTAATACAGAATGATCACATAAACAAACGAATTAATAAGGCAATAAGCAAGGACACTCAAAAAACCAAGTAAACACAACATACGAAAGAAAGAGAGAGAGAAAAATGACCACCACTCTACCCTACATCCAAGATGTCACAGAACAAATAGGAAGAACAATCAGCACTAGCTGAAGATCATATCGAAACAGGACATTATATTTTATTTGACAAAACAACATTCAGTGCAAAAACACAAAATATCTTTCCAAGAAAACATAGAGAAGCATTCGATATCCTAGAATACCCTAATATCAGCAATAGGGATAATGGATATAATACCAATCCGATTTGGACCTGAAGAAGTGAACTGCAATGTTCACGAAACGTCGGCGAAATTCGTAGCTTTTTACACGATTGGAACCGAAAATGTCTCTTTTTATCAAAATGAATCATCGTGGAAGCATTAAATCTATTATTAAAGGACTAAAATTGTTAAATAATAGCCATGCTATAAGAAAAATTATCTTTGTCCGACTATTTGGCGCTGCCCCCCTTACCCTATCAATTTTTAAATTATTTCAAACTTCCTTGTATATGATATATATATATATTAATTATGTAAATTTATGAATGTCTATCTTATAAAAAAACATCAATAATTTTTCATTTTTCAGTAAAAATGGGGTTTTCCTATTTGGTGTTTACATTTTATACAATTTGCATTGTAAGTTATGTAAAATAATTTAAAAAATCATTACTGATTTTACATTCTAGCGGATGCGCCCGACTTTATTAAATATCAGCACCAGTATTCACCTACAATATTCATTATTTGTATAAAATAAATTCATACACAAAGAAAATCGCAGTAAAACCCGTGTATAGTACAGCGGACTTAATTTCGGCAATACGGTTTTGACATTAAAATTTTTTTCACCATACAGAACACTTCTGAGCTGGATTCATGTTTGTACCCACTTTACAACTGAAGTCTGTTGCGAACTCTGGCATATTAGCAAATACACCTGTGGCTCTAAATTCCGATGGAAATGCGAATTCATCGATGAATTCCTGGGGACTATCACTGAAATTTTTCAGATATTCTGGGGTGTATTTCGCACATTGTGTCATAGCTGCTTGAATCCAAAAAAGTTGTGATTGGGAATATTTTAATCCAGGCAATGTGGGTTCGGGGCCGTGGCGTTTTACCCAATCTTGATAGGCTAAGTAGGACATTTTTACGCCTCCATTGTCTGCAATGTTTTTCCTTTCAACTTTGGTACCACTTAACTGAAAAGTGACAAATATTTTTTTTTGTAATTATTCGATTCGTAATTTTCGTATCAAAAGTAATGCATTTTGTAATATGTATTTAACTAGCTTTATTAGCTGAAAGTTCAAATTAAAAAGCATTCAAAATTACACTTCGACTATTATTATTATTATTATTATTACACCATTAAGCCATTTCCCTTTCGGGGTAGGCGTGACTCACTCGGCAGGGGAAAGGAGTAGTGTGTGGATGGGATAG
>NC_046662.1:52612046-52613882 GCF_010883055.1 Belonocnema kinseyi | reverse complement strand
CAGGACTCAATTACATACTTCTTATGCATTCTATTTCTATTTTGATTTTATAATTATAAATATATATTCTAACACACTATAAGGTGTATGATAAAATTTGATAAAACACAGGATCGAGGGTAGGTTTTCGCGAAAATATGGTTATAATTGAGGAATAAAATCTAAAATTTGCGGACAAGAAAAATTAATTTTTAACCAAATAAAAATGCAATTTTCAACAAAAAAAATATGTTTTAGGGCCATGTGATGAGAGGGTCACGTGACCAGATTCCTACCCTACCGCCATTTTTTTTATTTCCCAACTTATTAACACATGTAACGCCACATCAAGTTAAAAATTTGAGACATTAAACAAGAAGCACTAAGAAGGCTGGGTCTGGTCTTCAATTTGAATAATTATGAAAACAGTTTCTTGTTGTAAACATTTTTTTGTTGCTTTTTTCATAATTATTAAAATTTAGGGCCAGACCCACCTTTCTTAGTGCTTCTTATTTATTGCCCCACATTTTCAACTCGATGTGCCTCTTTGTCTGGTCACGTGACCCACTCGTCACATGGCCTTAATCTAACGAGGTAAATCTGAAAAACATATGAATTTTTAACAAACTATATTTCAACTCTCGAGCAAATAGATGAATCTTCAATTAAAAAAATGATTTTTTAATCTAAAAATATATTTCAACAAAAAAGTGACTTTTCTAACATAAAATCAGATTTGTATTTAAATAATTAATGTTTAGCCCAAATCTTAAATTTAAACCAACACTATGAACTTTCAATATTAAGTTGTATTTTTAAAGGAAAAGGGTAAATTTTCAAACACGAAAAAAAGTAAGTCTCAAAAAAATTAATCTTCAACAAAAGAGTTTAACCCCAGATATGATTTTTAAACCCAGCAGATTAATTTTGTAGAAAAGAAATATTCGAATTTTCAATCAAGGAGGTGAATCTTAAGAAAGTATGAAATTTAAACAAATTCTTTAACCGAATAGTTCAATTTTTACCAAATTGTTGAATTTTCATTTAAACGAGATTACTTTAGACTCAAACAGTTGCATTTTTAATAAAAAGAGAAGTTAAAGAAGTACATCAATTTTCAACTATGAATATCAATTTTTAATAAAAAATATTCATTTTTAACCAGAAATGGAATAGTTACATCATTAGTTACAATTCGCAAAAAGAAAAGAATTATCAAGAAAATAGTTACATTTTCAACAAACGAGATGAATTTTTAACTAAAATGACAAATCATGCAAAATATGACTTTGTAACAAGTGTTTACCCCTAAAGATGATTTTTTTTATCCCTGAAGAATAATTTTCTGAGAATGAAATAGTACAATTGTTAAACAGGAGATGAATCTACAACAAAAAAATGCATTTTTCACAAATTAGTTCATCTTTTACACTAGTAGACTTTTTAACGCAGTAGTTGCATTTTTTAAATAGTAAAATTCTAAACCAAAGATGTACTAGAATTTTGCACGAAAAAATATCAATTCCAAATCAAAAATATAATAATAAACTTTTTAAACAAAAGTAGGTAATTTTTCTGGTTTTATTCTATTAATTTAGTTAGTATTTAAGCAAAGAAACAAGCAATAGGCTAAGGTTCTTAAAAACAGAAAAAAAGGAATTCTTTCAAATTTCTCATCATTCTTACAGTATCTCAAATTAGTAAAGTAATTTATGGAATGGGCCCTATTCATCCAAGATTTCATCATTTTGTAACGTCTATCTATATTGTTGAAAATGCAACTGTTTTATCGAAAATACCTGTTTTTTTCTGTGATTCGGATATGAATATTTCTTGAAAATGAGTCTTTTTGGTCTT
>NC_046662.1:52610945-52611946 GCF_010883055.1 Belonocnema kinseyi | reverse complement strand
ATGGATCAATATGAAATAAATGGGGATCCATATATTAAATAATTATGCATATTCAGGATGCTCATGCCCTTTTTTGTACGAAATTCTTTTTACCATTTCCAAGACTTTATTCGGTTGCATATTTAACTTATTTTGCACAGAAAATTGCAATTCTTTTGTAAAAATTATTGGCTTTGAATGAGCGTCAATATGAACAGGGAATGAAATTAATAAAACGAATTGCTTGATGTAAATTAATAAATTTTCTCAGGGATGTTTATAAAAATAAAAAAAAAGATTTTAAAAAAGGAAAAAGTTAAAAATATAAAAGTTTGAAAAAAGAGTGTAATGGTGTAGCATTATCATTTCTCTTTAAAAAATAAGATCATATTGTGACATTGTAAACCTGATGTACCTTGGCTTACTTCAATGACATTGCCTTCTCACTGTTTGAACAAAGTGAAAAAAAATCCATGATGGGTACTTGTGTAGAACATCTGGTATTAAATAAGTTCTCGTTTCTTTAACTGGGATTTAGGGTCCAGTAATAAAAATCTGTGTTTCTAATCAGACATTTCGACTCAAGTGGGAGTCCTTTTTAGTGATTTATTTCTAAACAAAAAAAATTTACATTTTCAGTAATTTGCTTTCGATAAAATGTCAGTGACGAAAAATTTTTTTTTTGTTATATGATTTTTTGTTGTTGTTTCGAAAAATAATAAGTTTTCTAATATTATAAAAAATAAATAATATACCGTGAAATCTAATTATTCCTGAATTTACAATAAAATACAAGTGAATTAATTGAAGAATTATATATTGCAAAAAGATCACAAATAATTCGAAAACTGGTTTACAAATTAGATTTTCGTTAGCTACGAGAGTAGTTCAATAAGTCCTTAGAATGAAGCATAAAACAATTTTTTTGGGTAAATTTTTTTTTATTTTTCAACATAATTTCCTTGGAGCTCTATACACTTGGTCAATCGCTTTTCAAGTTTTTTTAATCCTTCAGAAAAGTG
>NC_046662.1:52606437-52610845 GCF_010883055.1 Belonocnema kinseyi | reverse complement strand
TAACCATTCTTTCCGCGGTCTACCTCTGGGCACGCTACCATTTACTTTACCTTGATACACTTGTTTCGTTAGTCGTTTATTTGGCATTCTCTCAACATGTCCAAGCCGTTTTAACCGATTTCTTTCCCATGTGTCTACTAGCTTCTCTTCTGCACCTCATTCTTTTAGAATTAACTGGTTACTTACTTTGTCCATTAGGGTTTTCCCGCTTATTATGCGCATGACTATCATGTCAATTGCGTTAATTTTACTCTTATCTTTTTCTTGATAATTCCATGTCTCGCTACCGTATAGTACAGTCGGTACAAATATAGAATTATGTATTGCCATTTTAGCTTTATTTGATATATTTTTACTTCTGATAAGGGGACCTGCTCTACCCATAACCTTCTTACCTTCATTTATTCGTCTATCTAATTCCTCATCTATCTTCCCGTCCCTAGTAAATAAGCTACCAAGGTAGTTTAGTTTATTCAACATTCTTTGTAGGTCTTCGATAGACTCTGCATAACAACCTTATCATCTGCGAACGCTAACCCCCGTACCCTTACTGTTTCGAGATCCACACCCTCTTCGTCGAAGAGAGCCATTCTTAAACACTTGTCCATAAATAATATAAATAACCATGAAGACATAACGCATCCTTGTCTAACTCCTTGAATAATATCGAAACAGTCACTCAGTTTCCCATTCACTCTTACACTCGCTTTGCTACCTGTATATATTGTTTTTATAGCTTGTAGGATCCATCCATTGACTCCATACTCTTTCAGAACTTCCCAAAGTTTACTTCTATCTACCTTGTCAAAAGCTTTTTCTAGGTCAACAAATGCACAGATAACTTTTTTTCCTTCTTTCAAACTTTTTTCTTTTATTTGCCTTAAGCTAAATATTTGATCCGTACATGAGCTTCCTGGCATAAACCCACTTTGGACTTCCCAAATCTTTGCTTCTGATATTTTCATTACCCTACGAATGAGTATTTTTGAATATATTTTACTTACGGTGCTTAATAAGCTAATCCCTCTGTAATTATTGCACTCGCTTTTATCTCCCTTTCTCTTGTATATTAGTACGATAATAGCTTCTTTCCAATCGTCTGGGACGTCTCCCATCTCGAAACATAAATTTATCAATTCGCAAACATCAAATACCATTTCCCCCCTACTATTTCTCATGTTGACAATTTCTGTACTTTTGTTTCCTTTCATTTTTTTATAAAGTAGTTTCCTGCTTCCTTCAAAGTCGTTTTGTATTTTTATCTCTTCTTCTGCTCTAATTGTAGCTTTACTTTCTTGAACTATTAGTTTAAGTATCCTGTTTTCGCGTCTATATTCATTTTTACGTCTACTTATACCCTCATTGCTAAGACCTGCGATGTTCAAAGTTCTCTTGTACGCTTCTCTTTTTGCTTTTTGGGCAGCCTGGATTTTATCATTCCACATTACCAGACATTCTTCCTGCAACTGCGGTACCACACACTTCGATCGTGCATCTAACAAGGATATTCCGTAACATTGTCCAGGCTCCCTCTAACTCTTTGTTTTTTATACGGTCCTCCCATGTTGCCCTATCTATGCTTTTGATGATCTTATTTTGGAAATCTATTCGCACATCCGGTTTCTGTAGGTTCTCAGTTTTGATTCGCATTTGCTTTACTTTCTTGGGTCTCTTTTTTCTCCAACCCCGACCTAAGTTAATTTTTCAGATCAGAAGGTAATGATCAGTATTGCATTCAGGACCCCTCATGACTCTTGTATCTTTGACTAACTCTCTAAGTCTTTCATCCGCAACAACAAAGTCAATGATACTACAGCTATTTCCTTTAGACCAGGTGTACATGTGAATCATTTCATGCCTAAACCAAGTATTTGTAATAAACAGACCCCTTTCTAAGCATAGACCAACTAATTTATCTCCGTTATAGTTTGTTCTTGGATCCCCAAAATTGCCTAATACTCTTTCTGTATCCTGATCTTGGATGCCCACCCAACCGTTCATGTCTCCTAGTAGAATTATTCTTTTTTCATGTTCGCAGATGTTTATGGTGTCACCCAGTCTCCATTCGTCGCCTGAAACATGACCTTTAGATTTTCCGTGTGCATGCCTTTTGTCATCAAAAGTTCCAGTCCTTTCCGAGGCTATTTTGTAGTTTGTATTATTCGTTGGTTAGATTATACGCCCAACTAACACCTTTATGCAATATGTTTATTTTCTGAGTCGAAATCATGTCAAAGTTATGTATCAAATCGTCATATGTTGGAGATTGTAGTTCTAACGTCTGTCCCACCAAAAACTTCAGTTAATAAGGGAGGGTTAGGACAGGAGGGAAGTAGAACTAGAACCGAGAAAGTTGATTCAAATTGAATTAATCTTTTCGACTCGAAATAAGAAGATTTGAATGACATGTGTCGTATTGACTTATGACTATTACTATTTTTAACGCGAGTAAAAGAAAGTTCAATATATTAAGCGTGTAAATAATTCTGTTTTTCATTTTGAGATGACATAGCCTCTTTACAAGTTTCACAATGTTACCTTCGGCTGGCGTCATTCATAGTCTAAGGCTTCTTATTATTTAATTATAGTAGAACATGAGTAATTACTTAAATTGTTCTGATTTTGATTGAAAGAGATAAAGACAAAATATTTTTCCAAAACCAGAAAGAACAAGGGAAATGACCAGGAATTTTCTGCAAAGAGTTTATTGGCCAGTATTCTGAAAAAATCTAGACATTTTTTAATAGATAAATCTATAAAAATATAATAAGGAAATAAAAATAATGAAAATAGATATTTCTTATTTTACAAATTTTCAAATTGGGTTAGCACATGAAGCAATAAAAAAAGTTATGATTAAATTAAAACCAAAACGGTCATAACAATGACAGATGTTAGAAATGGTCTTAGAGCTTGGAACACAAACCCCGCATTCAGATTTTCAGGCATATCGTACAAACAAAAATCGGATATTCATATGGGACCTTCCCTCTCCCCTATTATTGTCGATGGTGTAGTGGATGTTCTAGAAAAAGAATACCTTTCAAAACTTCTATTCGAACTTCCATTTTATTTTTGTAATGCAGATGATATCATAACCGCAGTACCAGAAACCGAAGTTGATACAATTCTAAATATTTTCAACAATTAAAATAATCAAAAGAAATTCACCCTCGAGAAAGAAACTAACAATCAAATCAGATTTCTAGACGTAGTGATCATTCGCGATGATTACAGTCTACAAAGCAACTGGTACACAAAAACCCCCAGTGGGCACCAAGTTTGGCGACGTCTTTACGACATCTTTACGACAACTTAACGACAACTTTACGACATCCGATGCTAATGTCGTTAAGGTGTCTTTACGGTATAGTAAATAAGTCGTATGATCTGACAATGTCTTTACGATACCGCAAAGACACCGAAGCGACATGGACATAGGATGTCGTAAAGATGTCTTAAAGATGTCGTAACGATGTCGTAAAGACGTCGCCAAATTGTGCGCCTACGGGGCTACGAGCTCAGATAGGGTACTTAATTTTTTCTCAAATCAGCCAATAAAATATAAAATTAATTATATCAACAACCTTGTGGTCAGGAGTACCATTCTTTTTCACAAAGATTGCCAGGATGATTAAAAAACGCTTGCATACAATCGCACATAAAAACTCTCACAGAAACATTCAAACTCATCAACCCTCGTCGAACGTCAGATTAAATGTGGAATCAACGAACACGCAAAAGGCGTTAACAAACTACCTTTGAAATGGACTGCAGTAACTAAACATTCCTGGCATGAAGATGACAGATTTAATTTTCAACAGACTAAAATCTTTGACCCAATACTGTCAATCAAAGTACAGACATTCAAAAACTTTCTTCTTTTTGAAAGGCTTTATTTAATAAAATATAAACAATTCTCACAATAAGTGAGCATTTCAAAATTATTAAAAACAATAAATCAGTACCCCTCAGTAACAATAATTTAAAATGAAAATAGAGAAAAGTCTCCGATTTCAAATTGACGAGCTTTCCTTTATATGTCACTGCACATGGAGCTTAGATACACACTTCTCCCACTAAAAATCTAATGAGATTAGAGAAATTATACGAGGGTAGTTCAATAAGTCCTTAGAATGACCAACAGATGGCGCGCGAATCGCTCCAAATCATCTGTTTTCAGTCAGCACCACTCCCGACTAGATATATGGTGCAGTCACATTCCACATCTTCTGAATTTACGTGTTTTTATAACCAATTGAAAAAAAAAAATTGTTCGTTTAGAAAAATGGAAAAAAACGAGTTGAGAGCGGTAATCAAATATTTTCATTTAAAGGGTTTAACTCCATATGAGATAAAAAATGAATTGGACTCAGTTCATGGCACATCTGCCCCTGCCTTAGCAACG
>NC_046662.1:52601491-52606337 GCF_010883055.1 Belonocnema kinseyi | reverse complement strand
CAGGACTCAATTACATACTTCTTATGCATTCTATTTCTATTTTGATTTTATAATTATAAATATATATTCTAACACACTATAAGGTGTATGATAAAATTTGATCAAAACAGAGGATCTGTGATTAGAGGGTCACGTGAACAGATTCCTACCTTAGCGCCACTTTTTTTATTTCCCAACCTATTAACACACGAAACGCCACATCAAGTTATAAATTTGAGACATTAAACAAGAAGCACTAAGAACGCTGGGTCTGGTCTTCAATTTGTATAATTATGAAAAAAGTTTCTTGTTGTAAACATTTTTTTATTGCTTTTTTCATAATTATTAAAATTTAGGGCCGGACCCACCTTTCTTTGTGCTTCTTATTTATTGCCACAAATTTTCAACTCGATGCGCCACTTCGTGTGAAAATAAGTTGAGAAATAAAAAAAGTGAGGGTAAGGTAGGAGTCTGCACACGTGACCCACTCGTTACATGGCCTTAATCTAACGAGGTATATCTGAAAAACATAGGAATTCGTAACAAACTATACTTCAACTCTCGAGCAAATAGTTGAATCTTCAATTAAAAAGATGATTTTTTAATCTAAAAATATATTTTAACAAAAAAGTGACTTTTCTAACATAAAATTAGATTTGTATTTGAATAATTAATGTTTAGCCAAAATCTTAAATTTAAACCAACACTATGAACTTTCAATATTAAGTTGTATTTTTAAAATCAAATATGATTTTCAAACCCGGCAGATTAATTTTTTAGAAAAGAGATATTCGAATTTTCAACCAAGTAGGTGAATCTTAAGAAAGTATGAAATTTAAACAAATTCTTTAACCGAAATTTTCAATCTTTACCAAATTGTTGAATTCTCATTTAAACGAGATCACTTTAGACTGAAACAGTTGCATTTTCAATAAAAAACGCAGTTAAAGAAGTACATGAATTTTCGACTATGAAGATCAATTTTAAATAAAAATTATTAACTTTTAACCAAAAATGAAAGAGTTACATTATTAGTTACAAAAAGAAATCGCAAAAGAAAAGAATTATCAGCAAAATAGTTACATTTTCAACAAAAGAGATAAATTTTTAACTAAAATGACGAATCATACAAAATATGACTTTGTAACAAGTGTTTACCCCTGAAGATGATTTTTTTATCCCAGAAGAATAATTTTCTGAGAATTAAATAGTTCAATTTTCAAGCAGGACATGAATCTACAACAAAAAAATGCATTTTTCATAAATTTGTTCATCTTTTACACTAGTAGACTTTTTAACGCAGTAGTTGCATTTTTTAAATAGTAAAATTCTAAAACAAAGATGTACTAGAATTTTGCACGAAAATATATCAATTCCAAATCGAAAATATAATAATAAACTTTTTAAACAAAAGTAGGTAATTTTTCTGGTTGTATTCTATTAATTTAGTTAGTATTTGAGCAAAACAAGAAATAGGTTAAGGTTCTTAAAAACAGAAAAAAAGGAATTTCTTCAAATTTCTCATCAGTTCTTAAAGTATCTCAAATTAGTAAAGTAATTTATGGAATGGGCCCTATTCATCCAAGTTTTCATCATTTTGTAACATTATTTCCAGTGGTAGTCAAAGTGTAATTTTGAATGCTATTTAATTTGAACTTTCAGCTAATAAAGCTAGTTATGTTACATATTACAAAATGCATTACTTTTTATAAGAAAATTACGAATCGAATAATTACAAAAAAAAATATTTGTCACTTTTCAGTTAAGTGGTACCAAAGTTGAAAGGAAAAACATTGCAGACAATGGAGGCGTAAAAATGTCCTACTTAGCCTATCAAGATTGGGTAAAACGCCACGGCCCCGAACCCACATTGCCTGGATTAAAATATTCCCAATCACAACTTTTTTGGATTCAAGCAGCTATGACACAATGTGCGAAATACACCCCAGAGTATCTGAAAAATTTTAGTGAAATTCCCCAGGGAATCATCGATGAATTCGCATTTCCATCAGAATTCAGAGCCACAGGTGTATTTGCTAATATGCCAGAGTTCGCAACAGACTTCAGTTGTAAAGTGGGTACAAACATGAATCCAGCTCAGAAGTGTTCTATATGGTGAAAAAAAATTTAATGTCAAAACCGTATTGCCGAGATTAAGTCCGCTGTACTATACACGGGGTTCACTGCGATTTTCCTTGTGTATTAATGTATTTTATACAAATAATGAATATTGTAGGTGAATACTGGTACTGATATTTAATAAAGTCGGGCGCATCCGCTAGAATGTAAAATCAGTAATCATTTTTTAAATTATTTCACATAACTTACAATGCAAATTGTATAAAATGTAAACACCAAATAGGAAAACCCCATTTTTACTGAAAACTGAAAAATTATTGATGTTTTTTTATAAGATAGACATTCAGAAATTTACATAATTAATATATATATATATATATATTATATACCAGGAAGTTTGAAATAATTTTAACATTGATAGGGTAAGGGGGCAGCGTCAAATAGTCGGACAAAGATAATTTTTCTTATAGAATGGCTATTATTTAACAATTTTAGTCCTTTAATAATAGATTTAATGCTTCCACGATGATTCATTTTGATAAAAAGAGACATTTTCGTTTCCAATCGTGTAAAAAGCTACGAATTTCGCCGACGTTTCGTGAACATTGCAGTTCACATCTTCAGGTCCAAATCGGATTGGTATTATATCCATTATCCCTATTGATGATGTTAGGGTGTTCTAGGATATCGATTGCTTCTCTATGTTTTCTTGGAAAGATATTTTGTGTTTTTGCACTGAATGTTGTTTTGTTAAATAAAATATAATGTCCTGTTTCGATATGATGTTCAGCTAGTGCTGATTGTGTAAAATGTTTTAGCATAACTCTCTAATGTTCCTTTATACGTTGGCAGGTGGTTTAAATATGGTTTGGGTGTTGTGTTTGTTGAGAATTCTTCCTATTTGTTTTGTGACACCTTGGATGTAGGGTAGAGTGGTGGTCATTTTTCTCTCTCTTTCTTTCGTATTTTGTGTTGACTTGGTTTTTTGAGTGTCCTTGCTTATTGCCTTATTAATTTGTTTGTTTATGTGATCATTCTGTATTAGAAATTTTGTAACGTTTTGTAATTCCTTTGATAAGTTTTCTTTATCTGTTATATGGACAGCTCTGTATATAAGGGAACATATGGCAAAAGTGTCATCAAGGTAACGGAACCGAAATTCCGGTTTATTCTTGGCTTGGTTGAAGATTTTAGTTTCTAGATGTTCCATAAAGACATTGGCTATTACAGGTGAGATTGGGGATCCTATTGCTGCCCCTGAGGTTTTGTTCGTAGAATGGTTTTTGAAAGAGAAGTAAGTATTATTGAGACAGTCTTCTATCAAAGATTCGAGTTCAAAAGGGAAGTTTGTGAAAGATTTAATAATATCAATTGTATCAGAGATTGGTACTTTCGTAAAGACAGATACTATGTCGAAACTCACTATAATGTCCTGGGGTTTAATGTGAATCTGTTGTATCTTTTCGATAAAGTCAAAAGAGTTTTCGACGTGAGTGATCGAGTTTCCTGTCAAAGGATTTAGGTTTGTAGCGAGAAGGCGTGCTAGATTGTAAGTTGGTGAGTTTATAGTGCTGACCATCGGTCTGGGTGGAATGATATCTTCGTGGATTTTCGGGAGCCCGTAAAGTCTCGGATAGATAGGGTTAGTAGGTAATAATTTGGATATTATTTGTCTGTCAAGTGTAAGGTCTTTGAGAAGGGTTTTTCTTTTACTGACTTGTTATTGTAGGATCCGTCCTAAGTTTTGTGTATGTATTGTGAGATAGTAGGTTCATGATTTTATTGTTATAGTCTTCTTTATTCATCTTTAATGTTGTGTTGCCTTTGTCTACGAGTAAATATTATAACATCTTTATTTCGATTTAGTTCTGTAATTGCGGTTTTTTCTTTTTTTTTAAGTTTCTGATTATTTATTCTTGTGGGATTTTCGAAGGTGCTGCTGCAAAATGATGTCCTTTAGATAAGGCTAAAATCATTTTGTTGTTCAGAGGATAGTCACAGACCACAGAAGCAAACTATCATATTTTCCTATCTTTGAATGTTTTGATTTTCATAAAAAGCGTTCGTCAGCTTTGCCCTCCGGAGAGGGACAATTCTACATCTTATAAACCTTAAAAAACCATTGACTGTTAACTGGTTGACGCTGCCCCTCCCCTCACCATATACGTACAGTAAAATTTATTAAAATTAGATAAAGCTCTTCTGTGATCAATTTCACATTATTATTTTGACACTAAAATTGACAAATTTTTAATGTTTCAATTTTTAGTCTAGATGATTCGAAATCAAACGAGTTCTGTTTCATGTGTGATTTTGTGTACAAGCAAATTTCCTAATTTTTTTATGGTATTGGTTTTATCGTAAATGTGCCAAAGTCTAGTAGATTAGGTCGATAGATACTTTTTTTCTTTCCTTTCTGATCAGATAGTCTTTTTATGAGCTATCTAATATTACTTTCGGTTAAGAATTAATATTAAATTAAATTTTTCTCATAGGACAAAAATAACACAGGCCAACAATTCTCAGAACCAGAGACCAGACCTACTATACCCGAAGGTTTTTGCTGCGCTGAATCCGAATCTGACCTCAGAAAAATTCCATCTCCCTCGGTTTTCGAGATATTCTAACCTAAAAGGGTCAAAAACCCGTTATTTTGATGTGTTCAAGGCCCCGTAACATCGCGAAATTTTTTTTCACAAACTGACAATGGCATCGTAAAGAACTACTCTTCACCTTCAAAATGCGATGCCTAACTTTTTGATAAGATTTTTCATAGCCGAGATATGGC
>NC_046662.1:52596983-52601391 GCF_010883055.1 Belonocnema kinseyi | reverse complement strand
AATAATAATAAATATTAAATTGTTTCAAAGTTCCAATAATTCAAAATTTTCCGAATACTAATTATTTGTTACCTTTTGCTTCGAGCTTGGACATAATTACACCTCGCGCTTCGCGCTCGCATATTTATTCTCTTCATTTGGAATCCCAGTGGGCACAAAATTTGGCGACGTCTTTACGACATAGTTACGACATCTTTACGACAACTTTACGACAGCCTATGTCCATGTCATTACGATATCATAAAGACACTTTAACTGCATGGACATAGGATGTCGTAAAGTTGTCGTCAAGATGTCGTAACGATGTCGTCTAGACGTCGCCAAATTTTATGCCAATTGGGATTCTTGAATGAAGCTTTATCAAAAAGATCTCTTTTAGATAGCAGTATGTATACGAATCTTCATATTCTGAATTTTCCACTTAATGAAGTATAGTTAAAGAAAGAATCTTTTTTTGGGTGAATAACTTTTCTATCATTTTTTTCGTAGGTTTTGTTGTTTTCCTATCAATTTTTCAGTTTTCTTCTTAATGTCATTTTTATTATTAAAACCAAAACTACGTATCCTATCAAAAAGTGGTTTATAACAAAATTTTTAGCTCTTTTTCAGGTAAACAATTTTGATTAAATTATTTGTTTTCTTACTTGTGTTACGTCTCAGATTAGATCCACTTACCTTGCTATAAAATAATAATAGCTAAACTTACGCTACTTCTTGTTTTATTCTAATTTTGATTAAAATTGGCAAGCATGGATTGAGGAACAAGCAAAGCGAAAGGTTGAGATAACCGAATCATTGATTTAAAACTGGTTAAGATATACAATTATAATTGATTAAAATCAAGTTACATGTGTGATATCTGTGAGTTTGGTTTTATTTGATTCGACATATGCTGCATGGAACTGCCAGAATATTGTGAGAAACTTCGTCTTAGTGTCCAACCTTAAAAAAAAGGAAAATACTTAGGCCCTTTGTTAAAGCTCGAGAATCCTGGTCAGGGTCTGGGTTCGTAGACTTGGTCGATTTCCCTTCCTTTCCCATTGTATAAGTGTACAATAGGTTGATGGTGTGTTTCCTTAGTAGGGCTTCTTTGTTTGTTAAAGGGGCTCACAGAGTTTAAATCAAACTGATGTTAAAGTTATTTATTTTGAGGTAAATAATATTTTACTGAGATCATTGGTTTCACTGATTTTAAACTTTGTTTAAAAAGAGTTCCGGAGAGTTCTTGGGGAGAGACTCAACAATATACTAGGGTTGTTAGTTGAAATTTGCCGTTTTTTTCTATAAAGAAAACACTTAATCATCAGGGGAACCTCAACAAGGTTTCTATTTAAAATATTGATCATTGGATTCTACAAATTTTGCCTATCTTTCAGGCAAATCATGGATACTATTCCAAAAAAAAACTTTTTCTCTTTCGAGGCAAACCATTTAACGAGCCATTTTTCGACTTCTTCAAAATTGGCGAAGCGCTGCTCTGCTAGTGAGTGTCCCATTGATACGAAAAGGAGATAGTCGGACGGGGCGAGGTCTGGAGAGTAGGGCGGGTGCGATAATATTTCCCAATTCAATGCTTTTAATGTGTTTTCACTACTTTAGCGGTAGGAGACGGTGTGTTGTCATGTTGTAGGATAACATTGCCATGTCTTCGGGCCCATTCCGGCTGTTTTTGGATCAACACATGATTCAAATTGATAATTTGTTGTCGGTAGCGATCCGTATTCACCGTCTCACCAGGTTTTATTAACTCGAAATACACCACACCACACTGGTCCCACCAAACACAGAGCATTGTCTTACGGTCAAAGCGATTGGGCCTTGGAGCCCAAGGGCCGACCTCACTAAGTGAAAGCCATGATTTTTTCCGCTTTGGGTTTTCGAAATAAATCAATTTTTCGTCCCCCGTGACAATTCGATGCATAAAAGATTTCCTTTCAAACCGTTCAAGCAGCATTTCACAAATGGTTTTTCGATTTTCCAAGTGTCTATTGTTCAGTTGGTGTGGTACCCATTTTCAATACATTTGAATTTTTCCCATGGATTTTAAACATTGTCAAATTGCTCCTCGGGTCACATTTAGTTTGTGTGCCAATTGTTGTTGCGATTGGGTTGGGTTTTCATCCAATAACGCCTGCAATTCCTCGTCTTTGAACTTTTTCGCTGCACCAGGATGTTCATTGTCTGTTAAATCGAAATCTCCAATTTTAAATTGACGAAACCATCGCTCACATGTTCTAATCACTGGAACATGTTTACCATAAGTTTCTACCAGCATACGATGATCTTCAACTGCTTTTTTCTTTTGATGAAATAAGAAAAGCAACGAATGCTGCAAATGCGATTTACCTGGAACGAAACTCGACATATTCACTGAGGTAAACAACTATGATGCTATTATTTTGGCAGAATGAAATTGTGTATTTTTGAGGTTTATTGTCTATAGAAAAATATGACATACATGCCAAATCATAGAAATGTATACATATCTCTAGCGACATCTATGAATAAAACCGATAAACGTCAACTAACACCCCTGGTGAATAAGCTGTTTATAAGCTTCAGGAGAGTTGTTGGACAGCGGTTTGATGGTAGAGATAAACTTGTCTTAACCCTTCAAGACGTGGGAATGTATAGGCAGAAATCTGATAAGGGGAGGAAAAATAATCCCTTGGTGGACCATTTTCTGACATTGATTTATGCTATGATGACACAGATCTTGGAATATTGCATAGGTGGGAGGCCACGCGCCGGTCTTTGCAATGCATTTTCTTGAAGGGTAGTCGAAGAACACATATCATTATGACTTTTATAGCCTTTTCATCAACTGTGCTATAGTAGATGGGCGTGTGTATGGTAGGGTGTTTCTGATAACCCTTTACTAATCGATAAGTGTTCCTCAGAGAATATTATCGAAGAATACTTTTATGGTAACGATAATTTATATTTTCTGAGTATCTTATACAATTGGTATTGACAATTGATTATTATTATAAAGAAGTAAATATTATGTAATATAACGGTCACAGGCCGTGACCCTTGTGTCGTTTTACGACAAATTTTTAATTTTTAATGTTATTTTTCACGAATAAAACAAAAAGTACGCTCCCTATCAAGAAGTGATTATTAACGAATTTGTAGATATTTTATGGGATCACAATCTTCGTTAATTCATCGAGTTTCGTATCCTTCATAGTTTCAACAGAAAATGGAATTTTGATTTTTTAAATTATTCTTTGTGCAATAAAAATTTGAATTTTCGATTTTCCAATATAATCCAAAAATTTGCCATGATGATCTAATAGGGTCTTTGATAAACAATTTTTTTCTTTTTTGGCTTGTTTTCATATCGTGCGTTGTTTGACTTACAATTTTGATTTTCTATTAATTTTAAAAATGTTGAAAATGCTATAACTCTGAGAATTTTCTTTTTATCGAAAAAAGTGATAAGGAAAAAGTGTTTATCTTTTTCATGCTATAAATATCCGTACATAGAATTTTAAAATTCAGAAAAAAGTGGTTTAGAAATTTTTTTAAGTGCGATCACCTTTCGAATTTTTATCCAAAATGTCTGGTTAATGAACCTGCGCTGTCCTTTGAAATCTAAAAAAGGTGTGTCAAGGATCGATTTGATTTGTTCATTTTTTCGAAAGTTATCGTGTTTCGGACATACAAACAGACGCCACCGTAAAAACTTGATTTTCGGATTTAGGGGGTCTCGAAACGTGACGATCTGTTGAAAAACTGTGTTGTCAAATTTCGGACAATTCTAATAATTTCTAAATCATAAATGATGAGAATGTGAAAACTGCATAATTTTGTATTTCGCCAACTTTTAGAATTACCAATATCATGTTTCGCAATAAAAGAGCACATTTTCATATTGTTTATTCTTCGAATTGAACGATTAAAAATTAAGAGACTTGCAGGAAATATTATCAAATTTGTGATTTTTAAATTTAAGATATTTAATACTTGAGTGCTCGAAAATCAGGCTTTTCTAGAATTATTCATTCGATAAATTTCAACTGGAATCGTAGTGTAAAAATAATATTTATCTACATCTTACATTGTAGGGAAAAACTCACATTTCCATCTTTTTGTTTGCTGATGCGTACGAGATAGCTCATGTCTGATAAACCTATGTTTTGAAAAAAAACAATTATTTTTAAAGCCTGAAGAATAAATAATGAATGATTCTTTTAAATTCTTAGAAGTATACACAAAATAAGTTTTTATATTATTATTCACAATGATTACACAGGCCGACAAGCTATAAGCCCAATTTATAAGTGAACGTATTCGATCAAAAAAATCTATATATAGGTTTTTGAGGTTGCTCATTAAGAATATGAAGTCAGATTTTGAAAATTCAATATGGCTTCCATTTTGGATCCGCCATTTTGAAGTG
>NC_046662.1:52595829-52596883 GCF_010883055.1 Belonocnema kinseyi | reverse complement strand
TCAAATTTTATCATACACCTTATAGTGTGTTAGAATATATATTTATAATTATAAAATCAAAATAGAAATAGAATGCATAAGAAGTATGTAATTGAGTCCTGTAAGTGCCAGTTCAAACTAAAGGTACGAAAATAATTTTTTTACAGAATCCTATTTAATATACATACTTTAGTGCCGCCATCTTTTACTGTATATTTTTTGTACTGTCGAGTGATGCAAGCAGATTTCTGAAAAAATTTCTTTTTCGTTTCTGGTGTCCACCAATCCCTAAGATTTCCATTTTTATCAAATTGTCTACCGTCGTAATCAAAAGCAGTAGTGAGTTTATTTCCAAGGACAAACGCACCAATCGCACCGTAGTTCAGGTACTGAGGCCTATCCTTATCGAAGAAAATGTCTTATAGAATTCCGGCAGGTAGATCTATCAAATGAAAATTAACATTATGTATGTAAATAAACAAATGTCCAGGATTTCAAAAATTAAACCCTATCAATAGATAGTGGCGGTCCACTAGCCTGGTGTCCTATTTACAATTAGCCTTGACTTTAAAAGATGATAAGGCCATTAAAAATATAGATAAAAATCTATTTTTGAAATTTTTAGTAAGGTTATTAAAGCCTGTATTGAATTAAGTACAATTTAAGTAATTTGGCTTTGTGCGTGACATGTTAATAAATTTACTTTTCGTTTCACAGGTAGAGTTAAAAAAAAGTTGATATGAAATAAAGTCTCGCAAAGTGATTTTGAAATTCTATTAATCTCAAAACAAAACTATTTGAGAGTTTTCTAAAAATTTGTCAATAAAATAGACTCACAAATACGGTTCAAATGATCATCATAATCTGTGCGTATATCAGTCATAATTCGAGCGCAGGATACCCATGGCCAATCTGATTTTGCTATAGTCGTTCTTAGATTACTGAAAGAATGGTCTGTCAAAAAAGTGTCCAGGTTTGCGTTTGCTTGAACTAAATCATTCGGAGTTATTTCTAATTTCTTGAAATATTCTTCAACAGTCTTGTCATTAAGAATTTCTTCAGGATATCCAATGAC
>NC_046662.1:52591158-52595729 GCF_010883055.1 Belonocnema kinseyi | reverse complement strand
TAGATAGTACGAACTTTTCATGATTTAGTAAGAAAAAAATGGAAGGTAAAGCGGTTCAACACCCCTCCCCGCCTTCCGAAATTCTTGAAACATGTACATAATATACTATACTCTCCTGTGTGTCGCTGCATATCCCAAATCCTCAAAAAAATTCTGCTATATACCCCCACCCTCCGAAAAAGTTTTCTGGCTATGGCCTTGAACTTCACAACAGAAGGAGAAGCCTTGCCTCCTAGCAAAATAAGTTTTTTTGGTCGAAGTGTTTCAACAGTCCTGAGAGCCTCTTTTGCCTTTCTCGCTGTTTCAGGCATTTTTTATTATCTTCTATCGGGCATTTTCCATTTCATTGCGGTGTACCTGCTCGTATTACCCTCTCCACTCGACTTCTCCTCACATCCCTGACTGAACGAGATTACTGCGCCGGGCTTTGCAAGCGGGGGGCCCCTTTGTCCTAATGAGTCATAAAATACCATACATGAAAAAGTCATAGTTTTGCAATCAGCAAATCAAAAATATTATATTCGGAATCTATATTTTTTTGCGATTACAACGATATGTAACTTGCAATTAAAATATTGAAATCAAACTAAGTTATGGCAGATATTAGTTTGTTTTGACCCTGACTAGATGGCAATATGGAATTTTCCGTATAATAGTTGAAAATGCATCAGTTTATTTCGTACAAAATTCACCTGTTGACAATTTGATAGAATATACGGATTTTTACCCAACTGCCTAGAAGAATATTAAACTTGATACCAAGTACTTGAATTTTTAAATCCGAATGACGAATCCTTAACAAAAGAGTAAACAATATAATTTTTTTAGTATACACACACACACACATAGAAATACACAAACATTTTATAATATTAAAAATGATGGTCGATTCTTGGGCAATCGAACAGAACTGGGGGTTGAAAAAAAGGATTTTGAAAAATAAGGGCCAGACTAGTGTATTAAACACAAGGGTAATTTATTAAAAGGAAATTAAACTTCACTTTCCACGGAATAGAATAAAAATGAATATAATTATTATAGTAGATTATAATATGGAAAATATAAGAGGATTACTTCAACCGGATGAGTATTAAATTGTCAACAGCCGAATTTTCTACCAAATAAACTGATGCATTTTCAACTATTCCACGGAAAATTTCATAATGCTATCTAGTCAGGGTCAAAACGAACTAATATCTGCCATACCTCAGTCTAATTTCAATATTTTAATTGCAAGTTACATATCGTTGGAATTGCAAAAAAAACATAGATTCTGAATATATTTCTAATTTGCTGATTAAAACTATAACATTTTTATGTATGGCATTTTATGCCTCATTAGGACAAAGGGGCCTTCGCTGGAAAAGCCGGGGATAGCAATGTCGCTCAGTCAGGGAAGTGAGGAGAAGTCGAGTGGAGAGGGTAAGATGAGCAGGTACACCGCGATGAAATGGAAATCGCCCCTTCTATCCTACCTTCTATTTCTAACAAATTTATTATTTTATGTCCCTTTTCATGATTTTTGATCCTCTTTCCTCCCAAAAAGTGAACTTTTCAAATAATTTAATGAAAAAATCTCACCTTTTTTAGCATTTTCGAGAACTGTTGTTTAATACTGACTGCTAATTCTTCTGCATTTTTCTTCGATTCTGGTGTAAAGTATTTCCTGGCATATATAGCCCCAGCATTCAAAGATAGATATTGGGATGTAATATCGAGGCATTCTCCCTTAGAGAATGAACCTTGAATTTGACCTTCAAGTACTTGCCAAACGAGGTAATTAGCCAGCACCTTTTTTGGAGTTTTTTTCAACAATGGTCTAAGCTTTGCGAAAAAAGTAGGCACGCTCACTTTTATTATTTCCTCATCTCCAATTACGAAAGCCGATTTGAGAATTGTGTTGAAGTATTTCTTCCAGTGAACAAACGGGTATGTTGTTGTGAGGTTTTTTACTGTCATTAGATTTTCGAGAGCTGCTTGATTGCGCCTTTGTTCATCACTCAGGGTAATCTAGAGTTTTAGACAATTTTAAGAAGTTCAATTATTGACTCCTGGAAAATTTTTTCGGACTAAATATGTTGCACAATATTTTAATATGTCCTTACGAAATTGGGGACACCTTGTAATTTTCCTCCCTTACGGCGCTTCAAACAAGTCGGATTCACTTGCTCTACTATACGTCTAAGGTTGAAAATACTTTTGTTGTACCAGAAACCAGCTGCCACGCGTACGCAATATTCAGTGTTTTCGGTTTCAGCCGCAAAAAAACGTTTTTAATCACAAAAAAAAACAAGAACATTTTTCGAAAAAAGTTCTTTGTCCAAAACGGTATAATTGCCTTAGGATTATATGAAAAATATATTACGTTCAACAATTCAAAATTAAACAAGCAAAATTACAAAATGTTCACAATCACGTGATTAAATATATCAAATACTCTACTATGTAGGGAGGGCATGTTATTTCGTTTGTTTCGGAATGGGATTCGGCTCTTATTTAGTACTTTGAGTTTTTGGATAACATCATTTTCTAAATTATATAGATTTGTTTCCAACCTACAGATTTAACTGTTTGGTATGTGAATTTACTTGTTTTGAAATACAATAAAAAATAAAAAGTTAAAACTAAAAGCGTGTTTCGAACAATGTAATTTTTTATTTATTTTTTAAATTTTTATATCAGAGGAAGGTATAAGTGCGATTTATAAGACCTGAAATTATTTGACTGGGTTTTCTACTGGTTTCAAGAACAAAATTCAAACGCTACGTCTTGGATATGATATCGGTGGCGAAATATTGTAAAAACGTTTTCCGATAGGATTTTTTGTATAAAAAATAAATCCAAAATTTAAATATTTATATTACTCGCGACCACCAGAGAATCCATTATTCTAAGAATCTATTTTGTCTTGGAGGGTTTAATCAAAATTCTTTTATCTTTTAATTTATAAAATATAAAAGAAATTTTCCCAAATGACCTTGAACGAAAATCAGTATAGCTTCTTTCGTATGGAGTCTTTAATGATGAATACTACGCTTCTAAGCGTACTTTAGTATGAATTATTCAAGGTAAAATTGTTTATTTAAAAGTAGATATTATCATTTTAGTTTTTGCTTTCTTTTAGGGAAAGGTTACAATTCTTATTTAATCCTAATGGTCGAGGCCTCATTTTATTCTTTGAAGGATTCACTACAATTTTATTTGGGTGTTGTTAATTAAAATTAAACTATGATTGTTTCTAATAATTACTGAATGATTTCTAAATTAACTTTTTTGATAAAATGAACCCAAATAGAACTTTAGAGAATCCTTTGAGAAACAAAATGACGCCTTGGTCATTAGGATTAAATAAGAACAGAAACTTTTTCCTAAAGAGTAAGGAAAAACTAAATAGGAAACTTTTGAGTTTGATAATAGTCATACCGATATATTCTTGATTCAATCCTATTTTTTCGTGGCATAATTTATACTTTAAAGTTTATATTTGTAATACATAGTAACAATGCTGATGTATGAATATTATAATTTGAACTGAAGTGAAATCTTATAAAATTGTTTTAAAGAAATTTTGAAAACTGACTGACAATCTAGTGGATGACAATTTTCCCGTAAAGAAATTCGCATATCCCATTTATCGTAGGTCTATCATAATTTAATTAGTACTCACAGTAGCGAGGTTTATTTCGAAGTCGAGAACACTCCTTAATTCTGATTCAGCTCTATCTTTATTCGCACCATACTTTACAGCGGTGTCAACCATATTATGAAAATAGTCTTTGACGGACTTGTCACTGAACCCTTTGACGAAAGCTTTGCGATCAAAACGGAGCATTGGTTGGTCGATCTAAAAAAGTATTTTTTTTAACTTAAATATTAAATTTTAATTTTGATTTGTATTTTTTGCTCTGATAGTAACTACTCACCTCCAAAACATTTTTCGTACTATCTTTAAAATCTGTGACTATATTGAAGGCGAAGAAGCTATCCGTTATCAATCCCTCATTCACCAGACTGTAAGATGCTTGTTCCCAATCAAATTTTTGTACTTTCCACGAGTCTCCTTCAAGCAGAGGCCAGCCACACAAATTTTTTAATTTTTCTATTAATGTATGACGACCCGTCTTTTCTGTCTCATCTACACGGAAAATTAAGAATTAGTACTTTATACGAAAAATTTTTGTGTAATAAAAGTTAGGATTTTAAAACGAGCTCACTCATTTTCAGGCAAGCATTATAGAAGTTTTTCGATACTGTGATGAATCTCGGTTCATTGTGCTGTATTGGTTCTTCAATGGTACTCTTTAGTTGATGTACAATTTTAGGATGAAGGGGGCTATATCTGTCGACACTCATTTCATCTTTTGAAACGCTTGCGGTTTTCAAAAAATTTCCACAGGCAAATTTATAAAAGTCATCGCACGGTGATACCTCGGGGTCGATGCTCTCTCGGATTGTGTTAGCTACAAAATAAGCTCTTAATTGTAAGATCCAATTTTAGAAAAATAAATAAATTCCTAAGAGAAATAATACTTGTTTAAGTAAATGAAAATCACTCAAAGAAATTATTCTTT
>NC_046662.1:52584271-52591058 GCF_010883055.1 Belonocnema kinseyi | reverse complement strand
CTAAAAATTAAAACATTTGAAATTCTTTAATTTTAACGTTAAAATACTATTGTAAAATTTATCACAGAAGATATTTATCTAATTTGAATACGTATGATTTGAATCTATTTTGTTAATCAGGTATTTATACTCTCTGAATCACAATTATCTCCATTAAGATAAGACCTCTAAAATTGCATTCAAGCAATCTGTATAGGTCAGAATTTAGGGCTTTTTGGGTCTTTCTTGAGCAGCAATTAAAAATTTTGTTTACTTTACTTTTTTCAAAAAATTAATTTTCTTCTAGGAGTGCTACATTACAATAACCTAGTACATCCATTAACAAAAGTAACAAGATAATACAAATTCAATTTCATCAGAATTTCGTCTTTTTTCTGGGCTTTTCAAGTCCGCAAAAAAATTTTCCCTAAAACATCCGTTAAATTCCAAAATCATTCCTCTCCAAAAAATTTGAATTTCTCACAAATTATATAACCCCATATTTTCGGGCTTTTTCAAGCTCCTCAGAAATACTAACTGCTGTTTTTGGGATTCAACACGTGACCTTAGAAACCATCCCCTATATATACTACGCGAATAAATTTGTCAAAAATGATTTTTTTGAAAATTCTGCAGTGCTAATGGAGTCAATAATGTCAATAATTTTGATAAGTTAAAAATCATACTCTATTGAGACTGTAAAATCCTCTCGAAGATTATTTGTTGACAAAGTCATATCTGCGTGGTTAAAAGGGGATTCTTTTTCAAATTAAGATTTTCAGGTCAAAAATTGAAGGGGATTTCGAAGCTGGTTGATTTTTAAATTAAATCGTTGTTTTGGGAACATTTATTTTTTCGGAAGTCAAGAGGCCGAAAAATCTGAAATTCTGCAGGAATTGAATTTTTATTATTTTCTGATTTTAAAATAGGTAAAATATATCTAATTACTAGTGAAACTTTTTATATTCGATTAATGCTAAGTGAGCATCTAAAGATTAGTAAAAAAAATTACTAATTTGAGAAGTTGAGATATTTCCTATTTTAATAGTGAAAAAATAATTGCTTGTAAAAAATAAAATTATTTAGAACTATGTATAATAATTTGTCAAAATTAATAAACATGGAAAACGTGAAATATAGAAAAGTTTATAAAACGAAGCGGTAATGTAACATTTTTGACTCTGTTGAAACAATAAAAAGTCCATATTGAAATTTCTTAACGTGACCTACATTATTTTCATTTACAAAATAGTGCCTTCCAAATGCTTGAATAAAGTTAAGAAAGCTACAATTTTTTGACAATCTTCAGACTATAATTGTTCAATATAATAAATAATTATGCCTATGCAGGTTGGCTATATCCTTCTTTTGTACAGACTTCTGTTTTCGATTTGCAAAAATTTATTCGGTTGCATATTTAACTTATTTTCCACAGAAAATTTTAATTATTCAGCAAACTTTTGTAAAAATTATTTGCCTTGAATGAGCATCAACTTGCATATAGAATAAAATTAATGAAACTAATTTTTTGATGCAAAATAATTAATTTATTTAGGTCTGTATATGATAATAAAAAAAAAATTTTTTAACCGGAAAAAGTTTTTTTTTAAGTTTGAAAAATAACGCGTTGGTGTAGCATTATCAACTCTCTTAAAGAAATAAGGTCATTTTGTGACATTGTAAACGTGACGTACCTTGCCTCACTTCAAAGACATTGCCTTCTGTTAGAACAAATTTTTTGAATTCTTTAAATTAACATAGAGAAATTTTGAATTTTCCAATTTTTGTTACTGTTGCATATAAGGATGGATTTATAAACAATAAATTGTCAATAAGTGAAAAACATTGTCAACTTGTAAATGGGCTAAGTCATGCATCCGAGATCATGATACTATTTTGGCTTACTTTACTCACGATACAAATAATTTCTTTAATACATTAATTTACAAAGTTTAAAAACTTAAAAATTACACAATAATTGATTAAAAAATTGGAAGGAATTGTAAAATGTAAACCTTAAAACCCCAGATTTTTAAAATGCTAATACAGAAGCAAACTTAATAAAAATAGCATTTGAATTAATTAGTCATGCATAAATAAATAAAGCAGTAACTATTCATTGAGTCAAAAAACTCACTTATTTTATAGGATGTTACAAAACTACTTTTAAACTATTTTTAATCTAGTTTAAAATTCTAAAGTTAGTTCGTATCTTTTAAACTAACTCGAATTTTTATGAAAAATTATTTTGAAAATTTTGAATTAGAAAAATTGCACTTCTACATTTTCACAAATCTTCCACATTTGTAGAATTCATTTTTAATCTTTTTGAATATTCTTTAATTTAATTAATTAATTCATTCAGATAATTAATTAATTAATTATTAGTTTTAATTTAATTAATTAATTAATAATTATAATTTCTTTAATTTTCCTAATTAGTAAAAATGAAAAATAATTTGAAATTTTCAATGGAATTTTAAGAAAGTATTTTTAATTTCTTTAAACTTTAAAGATTCTGCAAAAGTTTTTTTTTCAACGCTTTACAAATGTACGTATTTGATTTAAAATTTTGTTTCATTCTCATTCATTTTAAATGTTGCTAGGAAACATTAAGAAAACGTTTTATTCTCTAAAAATCTTTTAAAACACGTGGAAAGCTTCTAAATGTTTTGTTTACTATCTTTAAAAATGTAATTTTTGTTTAAAAATCCTATCAATCTTTTAAATTGACTAGCATTTTTTTATTTGGAATTATATTTAAAATTACAAAAAGTTCCCTTTAAATCTGTTTAAGTTTTCCTACTTTTTTCAAAAATCTACATTTGATTAAAAATGTCGTTCATTCTCTTCAACTTTTGAATAATCTTCAAATTTAAGAAAACTTCAAAAGATTCCAAATATCGTTTTAAAATATTTCGGAAATCTCTTCAAATTGAAAAAATCTGAAAAATTACCTTAAAATATTCCAGATTCTTTTCGTCTCAAGTTTGCAAGACTTTTGAAATTTAAAAAAAAAAATTTTTTCAAGTAAATTGTTTTTTGAATAATGTTTTTAATTTTCTTAGCAAACTTGAAAAAATTTCATTTTCTTAAAACCTTTTAAAACGCGTGAAATACTTCTAAATTTTTTTTCGCAATCTTCAAAAATGTACTTTTTTTGTTTGCCTTTTGTTTGATTCAAACAATGTGCAGGAGTCCTGAAAATAAAACTAAGAATACAACGGCCAAATTTGCACAACCACCATAAAATGTTCCAACTGAAATTTGAAAACAGATGACCATTTTTTCCTAAAAAAGAAATGAAAAAAATTTCTTTTTTGTATAAAAATAACAAAGAGGAAAGAAAAATGAGAATAGAATTTAAAATTTTATTTAATGTCATTCAAATTTCTTTAATTTTAATTCAAACGAACTCAAACCTATTTCACATCAATTTTTAAATTAAATCTTTCATATGAATATATAAAAGTTTGTTCTTTTTGAACAAAAGCTTTTATTTAAATAAATCCTCTTACTTTTCAATTGTTCATCAAGAGGCGTGAAGATATTTCTTCACATAAAACATATTTTATGTAAATCCAGAAACATGTGACCTAAAAATACTACTAATCTTATAATTGGTCAAATCTAAGAGTTACTTAGAGGTTTTGAAATTATTCAAGAATAATTCAAAACTTTAAAATATTTCAATAAGATTTAAACAAAATGTTAATTTTTAAAGAAAGCGAATCAAAAATTTTTTGAAGTTTTAGAAGCGTTTTAAAAGGTTTCAAGAAAATGAAAATTTTACCTTAATTCCCCAGAAAAAATTTAAATAATTTTTTTTTTTTTAATTTATTTGAACAAATTTTAAACATTTCAAAAGTCTTGCAAACTTGAGATTAAAAGTATCTGAAAGATATAATGGCGATGTTTTTAATTTTACAGATATTTTTTCAATTTGACAGATTTTTTTTATTTGAAGAGAAATTCGAAATATTTTAGAAGACATTTAGAATGCTTTGAAGTTTTGAACATTTTAAAGATGATTTGTAAGTTGAAGAAAATGAACAAAATTGTTAATCAAATGCAGAGTTTCGAAGATTCCGAAAAAAGGGGGAACACTAAAGTAATTTTGTACGTTGAATCCGAATCCGGGGTCAGAATTGGCCCATCACGTCAGGATTTTAAGATATTTGAGGTTATGTACCCTAAAAAAAAAGTTTACTTGACGCGATGGGACAATTATGACCCCGGATTCAGATTCTACGTAAAAAATTATTTGGAAAATGACCCTCCACTTTCCAACAACAAAACCATGTTGGCCCGTGTTATTAAAGAAATTTCAAAAAGATGAAGATTTGTAAAAGTTTAGAAAAAATGTGGACGATTTAAAGGAAATTTTTTGTTATTCAAAAAATTATTCCTATTTGAAAAAATGAAAGTTATTTTAAAAGATTAATAGGATTTTTAAACAAAAAGTACATTTTTGAAGATAGTGAACAAAACGTTCTGAAGCTTTTCACGTATTTTAAAAGGTTTCAAGAGAATGGAATGTTTTCTTATTGTTTCCTAGAAAAATTTAAAATTATTTTTTTTTTCAAAAATTTATTTTAAGAGAATGTTTAAAAATATTTTGAAACATTTAAAAATATTCAAAGAATTTAAAAGTACTACAAGATTATTTGTGATTTGAAGTAAATGAAACAAAAATTTAAATCAAATACGTTCCTTTTTTAAAACGTCGGAAACAAACTTTTGAAGAAATTTGAAAGGTTCAAGAGATTTCAATTTTTTTTTAATTTCTGTAAAAATTTTAAATAAGTTTTCATTTTAACTAATTAATTGTCAAAGAAAATTCAAAAAGATTTCAAAATATTATATATAAAGGTATTGTCATAATCTGGGGTTTTTAGATTTATTATTTACAATTCCTTTCAATTTTGTATCGATTATTGTGTAATTATTAAGTTCTTAAACTTTTTAAATTAATTTATTAGAAACATTATTTTTCTCGTAAATAAAGTAATCCGAAATAGATGTGCTGTGAAAGTAATTCTTATGGTTCTAGTTTTGAGCAATAATTTGTAAATAACGTTTCATGATCCCGAATGCATAACTTAGCCGATTTACAAGTTGAGAATATTTTTCACTTATTGACTGAATAAAGTTATAAGTAAACATATGAACATAACTGATTTATTGAAAAAAATGTAAATTATCTTTCACGCAAAATAACACTTTTTGCTTTTCTGAAATTATCTTGTACCGTGAGTTCATTTACCTAGACTTTTCGGCAATATATTTTTTATAAATCCATGCTTATATACAACCGTACAAAAATTTGGAAAATAAAAACTTGATCCATTGCAATTTTATGAATAAAAAAAATCTGATGTTTTTTAACTTTAGTGTTTCTTTACATGGGCTTTTGGGTTCTTCAAAATAATGTTCTAAACGAAAAATGGTTTTTTAATACAACTGATATCAAAATACCTGAAGTCGTTAACAAAACCGTTAGCATTTGAAAAATTCCGGGTTACATTTATCAAATAACAAATTGCTTATTGAACATTGTGTTTCTGGTATCGAGTCGAATATACAACAAATACCAGTAGACCGTAGCAATCCAGCCAGATTAAAATTTTTAAACTGCATCAACAATTTACTACAAAATTAAAATTTTTAAAAGCCTTCAAATGAATTTCAAAAACAACTGCAGTGTCTCTAGGAATCTCTAGGAAGTTCTTAAAAAAACAATTCAAGCATTTTATTTACCAAAGCGGATAAAGGGACGACGGTGGCCATGCACCAGACTGATTATGATAACAAACTCCTTACAATGCTATCAGATGAAAACAAGTGTCAACCAGTAGATCATGATCCCACTGACAATATTGAAAAAAGTGTAAATAAAGTAGTTCAGAAATAGTTAACAAAAAATAAATATTAACGAAAACATGGAAAAACAATTAAAATTCTCTATTAGCATTCCTGCCAGATATTACAGGTTACCAAAACTTTTAAACCTATCGTTCTTCTTAGACTTATAATATCCAAGAATAACAGTCCAGTTTACAACCTTGCAAGATATATCGGTAAAAAAAATCTCTAACAGCATACTACCTCTTACTCTTGGGTGTAAAAAATAGTTTGAATTTGTTCAGCGTATTCAAAATCTTAAAATTCCTCAAGGTTTTGTAGTCACTAAACTTGACCTAGTTCCTTTCTTTACAAATTTTCAAATTGGTTTAGCACATGAAGCAATAAAAAAACGTTATGATTAAATTAAAACCAAAACGGTCATAACAATGACAGATGTTAGAAATGGTCTTAGAGCTTGGAACACTAAACCCGCATTCAGATTTACAGGCATATCGTACAAAGAAAAATCGGATATTCCTATGGGACCTTCCCTCTCCCCTATTATGGAGGTACATCACGTTTACAACGTCACAATATGATCTTATTTGTTAAAGAGAAATGATAATGCTACACCATTACATTCTTTTTTCAAACTTTTATATTTTTAACTTTTTCCTTTTTTAAAATCTTTTTTTTATTATTATAAAGATCCCTGAGTAAATTTATTAATTTGCATCAAGCAATTAGTTTTATTAATTTCATTCCCTGTTCATATTGACGCTCATTGAAAGCCAATAATTTTTAGAAAGAATTGCAATTTTCGGTGCAAAATAAGTTAAATATGCAACCGAATAAAGTTTTGGAAATGGTAAAAAGAATTTCGTACAAAAAAGGGCATGAGCATCCTGAATATGCATAATTATTTAATATATGGATCCCCATTTATTTCATATTGATCCAT
>NC_046662.1:52581504-52584171 GCF_010883055.1 Belonocnema kinseyi | reverse complement strand
TGGAAATGGTAAAAAGAATTTCGTACAAAAAAGGGCATGAGCATCCTGAATATGCATAATTATTTAATATATGGATCCCCATTTATTTCATATTGATCCATTACAGTCGGAACATTGTAGAAAATGTTCAGATTTCTTAATTTTATTCCAGCAATCCGAAGGCATCATTTTGAAAATGGAAACAAACTAGGTCACGTCAAGAATTTCTAAATATGGCCTTTTCATTGTTTCAACAGAGTCAAAAATGTTACAATATCGCTTCGTTTTATTAACTTTACAATTTTCACGTTTTCAATATTCATGATTTTCGATCAATTTTGATGGAGTGAAGATGGAGTAGGATCTTCTTCTCAAGAAATAATTTTAATTTATTATATATAGTTCTGAATAATTTTATTTTTAACAAGCAATTAGTTTTTCACTATTAAATTAGAAAATTTACCAACTACTCGAATAAGTAATTTCTCACTAATCTTTCGAGGATCACTTATCGCTAATCGAATGTGAAAAATTACAGTAATAATTAGATATATTTCACCAATGTTGATAGGTACATCCAGCTAGCACCTGCAAAATCGAATTTCGGTATTCGCATTGCTCAGAATTTTTTTCGCTTTTCTGTGCAATGATAAGAATTTGTAGGCTTCTTTATTAAAAAAAATTTTCTTGTGGAAGTGCTACCATACATTAATCTAGTATCTCCACTATCTAAAATCATAAAATCATAAAAATGCATTTCCTCAGAACTTCGGGCACTTTTGGGTTTCTTGACTTCCACTAAAAAAATGTTCCCAAAACAATGCTAAAATTCCAAAATCCACCGCATTCAAAATCCTCTTCAATCCTTGGCCTTCATCCTTTAATGTTAAAAATAATCCCTTTTCAGCCTACAGATGTGAGTTTGTAAAAAAAAATCGTCTAAAGAATCTATCTCTCTAGAGAGTCCAAAAATCCAAAATTATTTTATCCTTTAGGGTTTAGTTAAAAATTTTTGAACCTAAAGTCTCATGAGTCTTCTTGCAGTAAAAAGTTACTATTTTGAATTTTCAGATTAGCTAATGTTAAAATCAATTGATATTAAAAAATGTTCACTTTTAAATTAGGTAATTTAAATTTAGACGTTTAAAAAAATAAATATTAGACGGTGCAAGAATTCATAAAAGAATAATCCTTTTTCTAATCCTTAGGTTTTCAAATAATTGTTTTTTTCCGAAATATCGGTTTATCAAACATAAACTATCTCAAACGCATCAGCAAATAAAAAGTTCGAAATGCGTGTTTTTCTCTAATGTAACATGCAGATAAATGTTATGTATTACAGCCAAATCCACTTTTTAACAATGCTTTTTTCAACATGCAACCATAGTTTTTGCAATAAAATATTCCAAAAATAATGTATGGAGTGTACGTAAATTACGTAAAAGCTCGAGGAGGGAGGAGAGGTCGAGATATTTTGTTCCGATTTGTCTTTTGGGGTTGAAAATTCAAGTAACTAACAATTTATTTGTATTGATAATTTTAAAGAAAAATTTATTTCAAAATAATTTTCCAAATGCCTTAATCCGAATATGCTCGAACGTTTAGACAAAACTTTTTCTTCTTGATTTCGTACGTTTAATTAAAAAAGGTATATATTTCAATTCAGCATCTTTTACCTATGCTTTTACCCTATGCTCTAGTTACCAGAACGCAATTTTCCAAAATCCATTTTTAAGAAACTGAAAGGAATTTTGCCTTTTAACTTGTGGGCAATTAACTGAATATAAAAAATGTTGCAGATAATACAAAAAAAAACAATTAAAAAAAAAAGTCAGTTAACAGGCTTAGACCGCGGGCCATTCAGTTAAACTTGTGAATAGATTACTTTTTTTCAAATAAACTTTCCTCTGACTTCATAGCCATGCACAAAATGTTAGAATAAAAAAATCTAGTTTTAATGATTTTTAGTCTAAAAAAATATGTAACTCCACTATTCAGGTGTCACTGTTGGCAAATATATCATGGTACAATGTAGCATGACGAAAGTAAATTCTTTACCCACTCATCATGATTTCTCAGACTTTGTACACAGTTTTGTATATAAAGAGCAGGTAGCTAAAGACTAAACGTTAGACGATAATTCCCAGTTAAAGGATCATCTAAATTTTGGAAAACATGATAAGGTTGCGAATTTTAATTTTTCTTTTCCTCTTTTGTATTTTACGCAATTGCGAAACAAGCCAGGTGTGCCAAACTACCCAATGTCAAAAGGCTGGTACGTATACTTACTCTTAAATCTAATTTTTTAAAAATAATTATACTACGTTAATTCTTGCCAGAAGGTCAAAGATTTTTTGCTTAAGTTCTTATTATTGATGTAGGTTTTTTGGCCACGGAAATTAATTAATAGTTTAAGATGTTAATTTTGTTTGTCTAATTGGTCGTAATAAATATTATTAAAATATTGATTAATTTTTAAGATTGTGAACAAAACGCTCTTTAGCTCCGCTGGTATATGAGCCCAGGTCTTTCAGATTGCCGGTAGAGCAACAGACCGGCAATCTGAAGGACCTGGACTTATATCCCAGCGGAGCTAGAAAGCGTTTTTTCACAATCTTAAAAATTAATCAATATTTTAATAATATTGATTATGAACAAATAGACAAACAAAATTAACATCTTAAACTA
>NC_046662.1:52568535-52581404 GCF_010883055.1 Belonocnema kinseyi | reverse complement strand
TTTTTGTCCAAGACATGAGTTTGTCAGGCATGAAATATCTCGAATGCATCTGCCAACAAAAAGTTCGAATTTTGTGTTTTTCAATCCGATGTAACAATTAGACGAATGTTATGTTTACTCCACGATTTCAGTTTAAACATATTGAATGCATAATTTTAGACAAACCTAATTTTTTAGTACTTAAGTATGAAATTTTTTAGTTTTGAAAATTATAAATTTGAAAATATTTTTGTTTTAGTCTCTTAATTTTTAATCGTTTAATTTACACTATTAACAATATGGAAATGTGCTTTTTTATTGGAAAACTTGATATTTTAAATTCTTAAAATTTGCGTAATATAAAATTATGTAGTTTTTAGTACACCAAACATTATATATATATATATATATATTCCAATGGCAGACGAGTCAGGCGGCCCTCTTTGTTTACGTTTCTGTCCCCCCGAAATCAATCCAAGGCCATTTGAAGGCGAACCCCCGACACTTGACTGAAAGCGGAAGTTTGGTGTATTAGAAACATTTTAAATTATTGAAATTTTAAAACAATTCTATATTTTAAAACAGTGTTAAGATTCGAAACATACAGAAGAAAATTGATTCAAATTAGATAAATCTTCTCGATTCGAAATCAGAAGATTTCTATGTCATGGGTTCTGTTATGTTTAATTAAATTCCGTACTTTTTCATTGGTACTATTTTTAACGTGAATAAACAAAGGTGAACTACATTAGGCGTGTGAAAAATTCTGCTTTTTATTTTCAGGTGACACAGCCACTTCACAAGTTTCACAATGTTACCTTCGGGTGGCGTTCTTCACAGTCTAAGGCTTCTTTTTGTTTAATCATAGTTGAAAATGAGTAATTGGTTAAATTATTCTAATTTAGATTAAAAGAGACGAAGAAAAATATTTGTCCAAAACCAGAAAAAAAAACACGGGAAATTACCTGGAGTTTTCTGCAAAGAGTTTAATGGGCATCATCGTGAAAAATATTTAAATATATTTGATTATAATAAAATAATAAATTATTTTTAATTACATTTACTGTCCCGAAATATAGATCATTAACCAGTGTATCCGACATGTATACTACTACGAAGAAAAACTATTATTTTATTTTTATTTTATATTTTAAAATATTTTTTTTATTTGAATAGGGTTATGTTAAAACTGAATTAATTTGTGGCCACAAGTAATTAAAAAACATTAAATCGAATCGCCGTTAATGATTTGTATAAATTAATATGTCCTCAAGATTCTTTTTGTTCAGAAGGTCAAAAAAGTCCGCTGATTACGAATTTCTTGGTTATTTTTTTCGAAATACAAGTCAGCTCTTATTTAAACGATTTTTTCTTGATAATTCAATTATTCTTTACTAAAAATATCATAAATAATTATAAGCATCTCTAAGAAAAAATAAGACTTTTTTGCTTGTTTCAGTTCCTCGTCGCATAAATCGTTTGCAATTTACAGCGTTACAACGAAATTATTTTCGAAAAGAATTGACATATTCGGAAAGTCTATACAAGATATCATTAATATATTTGTTTATTTTTCATAAGAGCTTTTGCTTCATTTTTTAAAGCAATTTTTATAAATAAAATCCCCGATTTGGCCACTATTGATTTGTTCGAAATTTTTTATTAATCGTTGACACAAGATAAAACTTTTCACTCTGGTGACATTTCCTTGCACGACAAGCAATTATTTATTTATTATTTTGGCGTCTAATTTCTTCTTTTTTATTTATTTACAATATTTATCCAAGTACTTTAAATTCTTGCCGTGTTTAGAAAATATTATAATTTACAGCGTTTTGCAATTCTTTTTTTACAATGCTTTATGCAACATGCACCGATTATTTTTGCAATAAAATATTCCAAATTAATCAATGGACCATACGTAAATTACGTAAAATCTCAAGGAGGGGGGGGGGGTCGAGATATTTTGTTAACATTTTCTATACATTAGGAAGGTTGAAAATTCAGCTGTTTTGTTAAAAATTCGTCTTTTAGTGTTAAAAATTCAAGTATAACTGAAATATTTTTTAAAATTTGTTTAAGATTAAGTATGAAACTTTATATGTATTAATTATTTTTAAGACAAATTTATTTGAGTAGAATTTTCCAAATGCCCCAATCCGAAGATGCTCTAAAAAATTGTTATTTTTTCTCAAGAAAAATTTCAGGTGCTTTAATTTCCCTAAATATTCGTACCGAAATTTGCGAAAAAAAATCAAAGTATATGCATTTATTTAAGCTGTGAATATTGATTAAAAAAATTGTACAGAAATTGAAAGCGTGAATAACAAATAAATTTAATCAACGAAGGCGATTGTGTAACGATATAGTGGAGCTTGTAAAAGAATTTCCTCAATCTATGCTGTTACAGAAATTGTTCTCTAATTTAAATTAACTTTTGATTGAATGTAGCGAAATAATTTGTTCATATAAAAGAATTTGAATTGGAACAACATTTTTATTCATGAATATAAGAATGCTACAAAGTACTTTATATTAAATAAACTTTACTTTGTCATTAAAGCAAAGCACAGCATTTCCGAATAAAAAAAGTTAGTTCTGACGATTTTTACCTTAAAAAAAGATGTAAATCTGCTATTCATGTATCACTGTTGACAAATACAACATCGCACAACGTGGCATGATGAAGGTGAATTATTCACCCACTCATCACGATTTCTTAGATTTTGTATACACAGATTTGTATATAAAGAGCAGCTAGCCAGACTATACGTTAGACGATAATTTAAAGTTAAATTGTACTGTATATGTCGCATAACATGATAAGGTTACGAATTTTAATTTTCCTTTTTCTCTTTTGTATTTTGCGCAAATGCGAAACAAGGCAAGTGGAAAAAGAGAAAAGTACGAAACAAGAGAACAGCAAGGTGTGCCAAACTCTCCAATGTCAAAATGCTGGTATGTATACTTATTCTAAAATCTAATTTTTTAAAATTATTAAACTACTCAGATCGTTTCTAGAAGGTCGCAGATTTTTTACTTAAGCATTCCAATATTACGAAATGTCTATGTCAAAATGAAAAATACCCAGTTTCTCAATTTTATTATAGACGAAATAAGCCTGTGTCAATGTTGACATGTCCGATTTCGATTTGCATTTAGAAATGAAAGATTATAGATCAATCGGGATCTAACTGTTTTTAAAACTTGCTGAAAATAGAGAAAATATTCAAAACTTTTTGAATTGGGCGTAAAAATATTCTGCTTTTTCAATCCAATACTCTCGGTATAGGAATTCGTAAAAATTTTACTAACTGTGGTATATTCTATAAATAAAAATATTGGCTGATTCTTTGGTGATGTGGATAACGCATCTGTCGGGGAACTTTTCTTTTCAAATTTTTTAACTCTCATCATTTATGATTGAGAAAGTATTAGAATTTTTGGAAATTTGACACCACAGTCTTTTTAAAGGATCTTCACGTTTTGAGACCCCTTAATCCAAAAATAAAGTTTTTCTGTAAGCACGATAACTCTCGAAAAAATGAACGGAGCAAATCGATCTTTGGCACACTTTTTTAGGTGCTAAAAGAAAGGACAATTTCGTTAACCAGCCATTTTGGATAAAAATTCAAAGAGTTAAAGAATTTTCAAAAATTTTGGGACCATTTTTTCTATTAAAAATGTTTATATCTGGCTATTCATAGTATTCGAAAAACTAAACAATTTATTTTAATGACTTTTTTTGTTAAAAAGAAAATTGTTAGAGTTGTATTTATAAGATTTAAGAAATCAATCGAAATTTGTATAAGCCGAATAACGTACGATAGAAAAAAAGTGAAAAAATAAACATTGTAATTATTTAAACAAGTATTTATTGTTTAGTTTTGAAATTTCTAAGAATTAAGCTTGAGATGTTTACTTTTTCAAATTGGTATCCTATGCTACTTTTTTGAATAATCACATAATTTTAAAACATTTCTTCTAATGTTTAACAAATTTCTATTTGCTCAAGAAGTTACTTTTCGATAACGAAAATATGAAATGAAATGGAACACGTACAATTATATACGATTTTAAAGTATTTGTATGAAAGTAATTATTTAAACAAATTATATTTGTTTAATAAAATTAAAAAGTGTTCAAAGTATTCTTTCTATACACTATACAGTCAGAAAAATAATTGTATGTATTCTATCTTATTTCATTTTTTTAGTTATAAAAAAACTGCTTAAGCATATAAAGATTTTAAACAAATAGAAGTTTATTAAACATTAAAAGTAATGTATAAAAATTATATAATTATTTAACAAAACGTAGCATAGGATACTAATTTGAAACATAAGTTGACATCTCTGGCTCAATTTTTAGAACTGTTAAAAATGGATAATAAATAATTGTTTAAATAATGACGTGTTTGGGATTAAATAATTGTTTAAAAAGTTTTTTAGAAAATGGACACTTAAGGGCGGGGGAGGGGGGAATATTTCGCTGCACGTAAAACGTTTAGTTAGTTCAGGTTAAACATTTAGTTATTTTAAAAAATTTTCTCGTAAATCAGTAATTTTGACAAAGTTGCTAAGTTCGAGAATATATTATTTTCGACAGATTATGTATAATTTTATTACCTTTGGAAAAACATTTAGTTGTTTTAGAAATATATTAACTTACAGTAGCCAATTTTTCGTCTTGTATCGAAAAAATGAATTTGCCTGAAATATGTATAATGCATTTGGAGGTCAGGTTTGTTGTTTTCCTCGCGTTTCTTGGTATTTGAATATTATTCAATATTAACATTCGTTCACATTTTAAGTGGTAAGAAGCGTTTAATTGTCTAGAGTAAATCTAAACTGTCACTGCTCCCGATCAGACTGTCGCCATTTTATTTCGCTGCTCCCATAAAGCGCAGGTGCTATTCCGGTCATTCCTTCAGAGACCTATTCTTACACTCAAAAAATTTCTAATACCAGATTTCTGGTTGATTCAACTACAATAGAGAGTTAAATATGACCTTACTATAAATTATTGTTAAAAGTATCAGAAGTTTCTGGTTGTCAAGTTTCTGATTAATGTTACCAGAAATGCGGGTAAATGTAACCAGAAGTTCTGGTAAGATTAGCCAGAAATATTTATTATACAGTTTTCTGGTAGCTAAAGAATAAAATGTTCTGGTCAACATAACTAGACATTCTGGTCAACTTAACCAGATGTTCTGGTTAGCTCAACCAGATATTCTGGACATTTTGCTACTCTTCTAGCTTTACGGAGTCTTCCTAACCCCCTCTAAAATCGCATGGACCACATGTTAGAGTTTCCCAAAGTAAATATTCTAACAAATGTTTCGGTCAAGAAAATGCAGCAACTATGTTCTGCTTCGCTAAAATTTTGTCTCCATTATCTATATGTGAATCTATGTATTAATAAATGACCATAGAGACAACACTCGAAGCAAAAGTAGCATATATTGTTGATGCATTCTGTTGATGAAACTATTCGTTCTGACTATTTTGAGAGAGAGAGAGAGAGAGAGAGGGAGACTAACACTTAAGAATTAACATCCATCCACATCTTACATCTAATCCGCTCACTTTTATAGCCTAGCCTTCCTCGCTTAGCACACATGTCGCTATTTTCTCACTATGATTCGGATTGCCAGCCTCTGCCTCCGCGGCTAACACCTAATACTTATGTACTATTTACAATATTTATAGTTTTGCTACACCTACTTCCCCTCCTACTTAAAATCTTTCCTTCTACATTCCTCTTCCTCTTTTCTTCTCTTCTTCTCCATCTTACCCAACACCCCTTTTATACATGCTACTCCCCTTTATCTCCCATTTAATGCAACAATACTACCATTATTATCAACTTTTGCTTAACTTTGCATCCTCCTTCCCGCACAATTCACACATTCTCTTCTCTCTAGAAAGCCAGAACCTATTAAAATCCTCCATACAACCGCATCTCATTCTCGCTATACGTTCCTGACTTCCTTGCTCTCCTTTCTTACACAAATATTGCGCTCTCTCCCTTGGCATCATCCACACATAGTTAAGTTAAACCCTGACTCTCTTATTCTCTCCTTTCATGCAGCCTTCTCTTTCTCCATGACATTCTTTTCAACCAACTCATATACCTTCTTTCCGCGTGCATCCTTCTCACTTTATCCATCTGCAATCCATTCGTTATAAAATACCTTTCCCTTTCCACCTTCATCTTTCCACCCATATCTCTGTTTTCCTTCTCCCACCAACAATATCTAACCAGTTTACTTCCTTCTTCTTCCAAAAATTTCTCGTCATATTTAAACGCTCTACTCCCCGTTATAATTCCTAAACTCGTTCTTCCTGTCTCCCTCCTGACAATGTAGTCCGGCGCATTTCCTGCCAACTTTTTGAACAACCTCTTCCCCAGACCTCATACTTGCTTCATTAACACATTTGCCCTTCTCACCCTCTCTTTTCTATAACCATCCACTTCTTCATTCCTCCAAAACAGAAAGCCCAAGTATACAAACTCTTTTACCTCCTATAACTTTGTTAATTTATTGTCTACAATGTCAATATTTTCGAGAATGTTTTTCAAAGACACCCAAAAAATGTGTGCTTGATTCGGAAGTATTCCTGTAGCACTGGTGTTTAAACAGATTACGTGATATTTCTTCTTATAACACAACTAAATTTACGGTTCACTATAATTATTTATACTTATATAACTGAAAATGCAATTCACAAGTCGCGATTGTTCGAGAATTAAACATTTACGTCAAAGCGTCAATTCACATATCCAGCAAAGTGACATGAGACAAAAGACAGAATTCTGGAAATCAACACTAGATCATGACACTTCTGTAACCATGAGTATTAACTAGAATAGTTCTAACCAGAAAAATCAACCACAGTTAATTAACTAGAATTTTCTAGTAACATTAACCATAACTTCGAATTAATATAACTAACATTTTTTTAACCAGACGCGTCTAGTAACTTTAACTAGAACTTTTTTTTGACAGCAATATCTCTATAATATCTGTACTCATTATGATTAGTGACTAAATGATATCCCTGGCATATGGAAAATGGTCAGATATTCATTTTTACTGATCCAGGGATCCTTTTCAATTCCTTCGTTCGTTTTCAGCCAAGGGTTTAGCTATAATAAGGAACAATATCCCTGTCACACCTCAATTTTTTTACTGCGTGCAGCTCAAAAGGCGTTTTTTGGATCACCTTAATGTATATTCTCGATTTTTGATGATCGAACGCCCCTAATTTTTTTGTTTTTTGAAACATGATATTCTGCAGTTTTTTCCAATCTGTAATCATCAACCCGTGCTCTCGGGCTTATGAAATTATCTTTGAGATTTAAATGAAATGCTCACGGAATAATTTCTTTAACTAATTTTCATTTGTTCAAACAACTATTATTTGTATAAGCAATTGTTTTGTTTTTCTATGAGTGAATCTTACAATTAAAAACTTATTTTGTAGCTAAAGCAATCCGGGAGAGTATCGACCCCGAGGTATCACCGTGTGATGACTTCTATAAATTTTCCTGTGGTCATTTTTTAAAAACCGCAGTCGTTTCCAAAGATAAAATAAGTATTGACAGATATAGTTCCCTTATACCTAAAATGGAAGATAAACTGCAAAGTAACATTGAAGGACCAGTTCAAAACAATGAACCAAGACACATCACACTATCGAAAAACTTCTACCAGGCTTGCCTCAAATCGAGTGAGCGCATTTTAAAATCCTAAATTTTACACTACCAAAATTTTTCATATAAAAAAATAATTTCTAATTTTCGTTATAGGTGCGACTCAAAAAAATGATCGCCAAGGCTTATTAAGCAAATTAAAAAATATGGGTGGCTTGCCTGTGCTTGAAGGAGACTCGTGGGAAGAGAAAAAATTTGATTGGGAAAATGCATCTTATAGCATGGTGAATCAGGGACTTATAATGGATAGCTTCTTTAACTTCGATATTGTCACAGATTTTAAAGATAGTACAAAAAATGTTTTGAATGTGCGTAATCACTATTAGAGCAAAAAATACAAATTAAAACTAAAATTTTTTATTTAAAATGAAAAAATATATACTTTTTTAGATCGACCAACCAATGCCACGTGTTGATCGCGAAGCTTTGATAAAGGGGTTCAAAGACAAGACCGTCAGTGACTACTATCATAACATGATTGACACGGCTGTAAAATATGGTGCAAATAAAGGTAGAGCTCAAAAAGAATTAAGGGATGTTCTTGACTTCGAAATAAAGCTCGCCGCTGTAAGTATACATTAAATTATGATAGAGAAAGAATGTGATATGCAAATACTAGGGACACTAGAATATTTTCTTTATATATCAAAATTGTTGTGGTGCTAAGAAAATGGATTTAATTCAAAGTCCCTACATATAATCATTTTTATTACCACACTGCATTAATTTTATTTATATATTATTCCAAGAAATATTAAAAACGCCACACCAAAGAAGCCACAGTAATAATAGGGCAAGGTCCTTTTGCAACATTTCTTATATTTTTATGAACTACCAGATATAATAATTTCGATAAAATTCTCCCAGACGATGTTTGATTTGAACTGTATCGCATTTTTTTGAAAATAATTAATTTTCGCAACCAAATAGCTTTTTAGAAAAATCATTCCTCGAGTGGCCTCCGAACATATCGATTTTTCACTTTCGGATTTATTTTTCATACAAAAAATCCTATCTGAAAACGTCTTATAACTTTGTCCCACCGATATTGTATTCCCTCGGTTGCTAGCATAGAAAATTTATATCCAGCAAAATTTAACAAACTGAAAATTTTTTAAATTAAATTTATCAAGCCACATTAGACATTGTACAATTTAGCGCGATTCTATTGAACCATCAATCTTCGTTAACCTGTAATTTTTTAATTAAAATAGTTTTGCTAATAACATTAAATCCAATCAAATTTTATAATATCTAATATATCTCTTTAAAATTTACTATAGCTCTCTAAAATTTATTATAACATTTCTCAGGCACTTCGTGAAAAAGTTTCTTAATATATTTTAATATGCAAATTTTAGCTTTTAATGGGCTTTTATTTTATTTTGTAATTGAAGAAAATAAGATAGGTATGGTCACGTAATTTTATAATTTGAATTAAATTGTCTATACTTTTTTAATTTATCCGTAAACATTGTAACAATTTAGTTGAAATTGAGTGACTAAACAGTGCAAATCCGCACTAAATAATTTTCATCCATGTATTTTCTTATAACAGATTCAATAAATTTTTAAACATCTACAGTTTGATTGAGAAACGTTTCTAGATAGTAGTGGCTTCAATGATTTTAAATCAATTTTAATAAATCTGAGTAATTTATAACAGACATTTGAAACGCCTTAGGTGAGCAAAATTACAAGAAGTTCCTAATTTTGTGGTAAAATTTTTAAAAATTGTACTATATATTTAGTCTAGAAACTTTTTCTGAGACTTAAGACTCGAACTTATTAAAATATCCTAAACCTCTAGATCACTCTGAGTGATGAAGAAAGGCGTAATCAAGCAGCTCTCGAAAACCTCATGACAGTAAAGGATCTCACAAGAAAATATCCATTTGTTCACTGGAAGAAATACTTCAACGCAATTTTAAAATCGGCGTTTATAATTGGTGATGATGAAATAATAAAAGTGAGCGTGCCTACTTTTTTCAAAAATTTGGGTAAATTGCTGAAAAAAACTCACAAAAGGGTGCTAGCTAATTACCTCCTCTGGCAAGTACTTGAAGGTCAAATTCAAGGTACTTCCTCTAAGCAGGATTGCCTCGATATGACAACTGGATTTCTAGGTTTGAGTGCTGGGGCTCAATATGTCAGGAAATACTTTACACCAGAATCTAAGAAAAGTGCAGAAGAAATAGCAGTCAGTATTGAACAACAATTTTCGAAAATGCTAAAAGAGGTGAGATTTTTTTATTAACTTGTTTCAAAAGTTTACTTTTCGGGAGAAAATAAGTATAAAAATCATGAAAAGGGGCATAAAATAATTAAAATTTTGGGAATAGATTATATAATAGAAAACTGTTGAAACACTTCAAAACAAAAAAAAATCGCGTTTTCGCCTATGATACATGAAAGTAGTTTCATTCTTGCATATAATTTAATTTCACAATCAATAAATATTAGGAGCAATCTTCTTTGTTGGAGACATTTTGTAATTGTTTAAGCAATTTTCATTAGTTTAATTTCATTTCACTGCTATATTAAGAAAAGATGGGAATTTCTTGAACAAATTACGTACTTAATGGAATTCATGAATAATATTTTTTGAGGCATTACAAAATGAATTATTAAACTAATATCGATCACATTTTTCTGACTTTTCATGGGAAAGGCGATGAAAATTGTAGTTTTTTTAATTCTCCTAAACTATGTCAGTCATTATTTTCTTGTGGAATTAACAAGGCCATTAATTTGATTAGTTATAATATGTCTAAAGATATTTGAAAAGCTAAAATTTTCTCTACCTTTCATATAAAAATTCAGAAGTACATGATTATCAATTTTTTGTAAAGGGAACAAATTAGTTTTTGAACATTTCTTAAGTAGAGACTGAAAGACAATTTCCAAAAAGTTAAAAATAAGTCGGTTTTTTCCCATTTGTTCGAAACTAAGCTTTTCTCAAATAGAATTGCAGTTTAATTAAAAAAGCCCGAATCAAAGTTAAGAGACATAATTCTTTAAACAATTTATGAATTTTTATAACTATTTTCCCTCAGAGAAATGCTAGAAAGTTGCGAACTTTAAAAAAATTTGTAAGATTTTTTCAATATTTCAAATTGATTTAGGTGATTATTAATTCAAATTAAAAATAAAGTTTCAACAATTTATTATTGCTTATAACTATCTTCTCCTAGATTAATGATCGAAAGTTGCATTTTTTCTCGAAACTTCAACTCTATTATTAATGTTTAAAAAAATGAAAGTAGAATGCTGTGTTACAATAGAGGTAAAAATAAAGAATATAATAATAGGATTAACTCGGAGGGGGAAAAATGTTCAATATTTAAAGATTATCACCTAACTCTAAATGAAAAGTTAAGAACTACTGAAAATTTCAGAAAAAATCGCTACTTCTAGTATTACTCTAACAGAAAACAGTTATAGACTATTATATATTGTTTAAACAATTATGTTTGTTGGATTAAATTAATTATTATCTCACTGAATGAAAAAAACGTTGGAAATTTAAAAAACCGTAACTCTGTAAAATGATCTTGAGAAAATATTATTACAAATAATAAGTAATCTTTCAAACATTTAATTTTTGTAACTTTTAATAAGTATTTCTGCGCTCCAACAAGTTGAAACCTTAGCCGCTACTTTCCACCCCTATTCTGAAAAAATGCTATCAACAAGAATTAATTATTCAAACAATTTTTTTAAACAGTTGATTATAAGCAGAAAGTAATTTTTCATATATCGTAAGCATAGATTACAAAAATAAATTGACAAAAATTAGAGCTAGCGTCAAACACTGGCGAACACCAATATTTCACTTGTGGGAGCTTTTCGCCCCAGCCGAAAATGCATGTACAGGTGCTTCGGAGGATCTTACACATGTTCCGGTACACGAACCAACACGCGAATCTCTACTGGTATTTCTGATGCTTCCTGTACAGGAATTTGGTGAAGGAAACAGTGCATGATCCTGCAAAGAAACCTGTTTACAAGCGAATCTTTAAATGATCCTGTCCAGGTCCCTTTACAAAGTTCGTGTACGTTCGTGTACAGGATCTTGATTAGAATCCTGGACATAAACCTGTATAATAACTAGTCCGCGAGAATTCGCTGGTGACTTGGCTCACTCGATAATGAGTTGGATCTACAAGGCCTCAATTTACTTCGCAAATGAACCTGTACATGATCATTCAAAGATTTTTTTGTCAGTGCAGGTTTCTTTGCAGGATCATGCAAGTTTCCTTCGCCCAATTCCTGCAAAGAAACCGTCAGGATTACCTATACAATTTTGTGCAGGCTCCTGTACAGAAACATGCGCAGGATTCTCCGAGAATCCTATACAGAAATGTTCAGCTGGGCGGAATTATTATAAAATAAAATTTATGGGAGAAGGAATGAAAAAATCCCAACTAGTATAGACAAGAGAATATTCCTTTGATATTTTGAATCCATTTCATTGTTTTGCTTACTTGCTGTATTTGTTTCAGGTCGTCTGGATGGATAAAAAAACAAAGACGAGGGCTTTGGCTAAACTCAAATCTATGAAAAACGTCATTGGATATCCTGATGAAATTCTCCATGACAAGACTGTTGACGAATATTACAAGACATTGGAAATAACTCCAACTGATTTAGTTCAAGCCAATGCAAACCTTACCATGTTTAGGCTAGACCATTCTTTCAGTAATTTAAGGAAGACTATAGAGAAATCAGATTGGCCATGGGTATCCTGCGCTTATACCATAACTGGCACAAGCACTGAATATGATGACCATTTAAACCGAATAAGTAGGTCTATTTTATTCACAGATTTGTTTTCAAACCCTAGAATAGTTTTGGTCGAAGAGTCCTGGATTTTAAAAATCATTTTTCTAGACTTCATTGCATACAAAATCAACGAGAACAGCGATTTTTCATGTGTATTTTCGCAAAAAAATGTTTTCATGCCCGGTGTTCTTAATCAGGTAATCTATAAGTTTTTAGGGTCGCTGAATCCGAATACGGTGTCCACATAACCTAGTTGGGTCATATTCTTTTGAAAAACGCAAAATAGATGTTTTCGTGAGTTTTACGTCTATTTTTGCGTTGTTCGAAAAAAGATGAGCCAACTGGGTTATTTGGACCAGCGGCTCGGTTTCAGCGACCTCAAAAAC
>NC_046662.1:52540512-52568435 GCF_010883055.1 Belonocnema kinseyi | reverse complement strand
CAGGTATAGTGCGCTGGGCAGACCACTTTGTTGTGTGTGCCGGTGAACTCGCTGTTTTCGTCGATTTTACGTCTATTTTTGCGTTTTTCAAAAAAATATGAGCCAACTGGGTAATGTGTACACCGGATGCGGACTTAGCGAACCCAAAAACATATGGATATACTGATTAAGATCACTGAACATTGAAACACTTTTTTTGCAAAAATATACATGAAAAATCGCTGTTTTGTAGATTTTACGTCTATTTTTGCGTTTTTCGAAAAAATATGAGGCAACTGGGTATTTTGGACACCGGATTCGGATTCAGCGATCTCAAAAACATATAGATGTGTTGGTGCAGTTCGCCGCGCAGACCACTATAGAGTTTTGGTAGAATATTGCATTAACAAATTCATTTTTCTAGCTTCTGCCGAATAGTTGAATTTGAATTACAAAATCCCTTAAAAGTTAGAATTTTATTTTTGTCTCTCTTATGTGATAATATTCTTTTGAAAAGTTTTGAAAATATATTTTTTTCTATATTCTGAATGGTGCTATCACCTTTGAAAATAAAGGCTAATTTTTGAATAGGACACCCGTTTAGTAGGCCGCTACTATCCATCAACAGGGTATAATTTTTGAAATCCAGAACATTTGTTTATATACCATATATAATATGAATTTCCATTTTATAGATGTCCCTGCCGGAATTCTACAAGACATTTTCTTCGATAAGGATAGGCCTCAGTACCTGAACTATGGTGCGATTGGAGCGTTTGTCCTTGGAAATAAACTCACTACTGCGTTTGATTACGACGGTAGACAATTTGATGAAAATGGAAACCTTGGGGATTGGTGGACAGCAGCAACTAAAAGAAAATTTCGTCGGAAAGCGGCTTGCATTACACAGCAGTATAAAAAATATACAGTAAAAGATGGCAGCATCAAAGTATGTATATTATGTAGGACTCTTTCAGAAAATTTTGTTCGTACTACTAGTTTAAACTGGCACTTGCAGGACTTGATTTCATATTTTTTATTTATTTATTTTCTATTCATTTTATAATAATACATATATATTCTGACAGAAGATAAGGTATAGGATAAATCTGTATCAAAACATAGAAAAAAGGGTGATTTTTCACGAAAAAATATTAATGCTGGATGAATGAAATCTGCAAGTGTTAGACACAAAAAGTTAATTTTCAACCAAATAAAAACAACATTTTCAATAACAAAATTAAATCTTAAACCAGAAAGGTGAATTTTAAAATTGTGAATTTCTAACAAAAGATGAATTTTTTCATCCAGAAGAATAATTTTCGAAAAATGGAATAGTTCAATTTTCAATCAAGGAGTTTAATCTACAAAAACACACAAATGCATTTTTAATAAAATAGTTCATCTTTTCACCACAAATAGCTGCATTTCTCATCAGAAATATGCCTTTTTAATACAATAATGGCATTCTTAATAAAATAGTAAAATTCTAAACCAAATACTAGAATTTTGAATGATAAAAGATAAATTCCAAAGCATGAATATAATTGTAGACTTTTCAGCAAAATTAGTTGATTCTTTCTTCAGTGTTATTCGAGATATAATTTCGAATGATTTTTAATTTAAACTTTTTATTATTTATTTATATTTACATGAATCGAAGCTAATTTCCGTTTTTCAACCTTGCCTGGATAATCTTTCGCCTTATAATCGCTTCATCTTTATTTGAGATGTAACGAGAATTAGGAAGCCAATGCTATCTATCGTCGTTTAACTTAATTAAATTCGAGAGAAATGGGGATTCCCATCTGTCAGTTGTTTTTTGCTCTTTTTGCTGAATGGTATTATATAAGTTCTAATTCGTCTACAACAATGTAATTTATTTCGAAGGAGACATTTGTGTCAGTAAAATTTTTTTTCGTGTTTTCTGTTGCTGATTCTACATGTTTTATCGAAATTTGCTCACTTCAGCATGACGCAGTAGACGAGATTCGAATTATTCTTCTAACCTCGGCGAAACTTTCGCCGAAATAGGTTTAATTTGCAATCGTTGCAAGTCCCATTAATAAATTTTATCTCTAAATTGGATAAAAATGCTGCAGCACGCTTATTTGAGGAAAGATAAAATTCATCTGAAAAAAGATCAAATTTATGTGACGGAAATATTTATTTGACATATGCTATATTTCAAACGGCTGCGCCTAGCTTCGCCGAAAAAAATTTCTCCATAATTTTGCAAATTCTTGCGGTATTCATATTTTAAATCGTCTCACTTTATTTTAATGATTTTAGCCAAATAATCATTTACCTACACCTACAGAATACATAGGCTGCACTTTGGAAAGTTGTTACTTTATACAGAACACTGAGCTAAGTTCAGTCCTTTATTTTTGTTGAACAAACCTTTAGTTTCTATCGAAACTGATGAAGACTTAAAAAATTATAAACAAAAACTATGAAGTATAAATTTAATGATGTGCAGCGTATGTATTCTGTAAGTGTAGGTGGATCATTTTTTGGTTAAAATTATTTGAATAAAGTAAGACAATTTAAAAAAGAAATACCTCGAGGATTTTGGAATATATGGAGGAAATTTTGTCGGGGAGCCTAAACGCAGCCGTTTGACATATCACATATGTTAAATAAATATTTTCTACAGATAAATTTGATCTTTGGCCAGATAAACGTCCTGCAGCATTTTTATCCTATTTAAAGATAAAATTTATTCCTGGGGTTTACTGTGATGTAAACTTTCACAGCGGGAAATTTTATGTGCAACAAAATTTAACTTTAGCTTTTTTTGTAAACAAAGGCTTATCACTTTTCAGATGAGTGGTACTAAAGTAGCTAGGAAAAACATTGCAGACAATGGAGGCGTAAAATTGGCCTACCTAGCCTATGAAGATTTTGTAAAACGTCACGGCCCCGAACCAACATTACCTGGCTTGAACTATTCCCAATCACAGCTATTTTGGATTCAAGCAGCTATGACACAATGTGCGAAATACACCCCAGAGTATGTAAAAGACTTCAATACTAAGTACAGCCAATTCATGGACGAATTCGCAACTCCATCAGAATTTAGAGCTACAGGTGTATTTGCTAACATGCCAGAATTTGCCAAAGACTTTGGTTGTAAAGCGGGTTCAAAAATGAATCCAGTTAACAAGTGTTCTGTATGGTGAAACAAAAAAACTGTAAAATGTTAAAACCGTATGGCCGAGATTAACCCCTTGAGCACAAAATTTGGCGACGTATTTACGACATCGTTACGACGTCTTTACGACAACTTTACGACATCATATGTCTATGCCGTTTCGCTGTCTTTACGATGTTGTAAACACATCTTCAGATCATGCGACTTATTTGCGATTTCGTAAAGACACCTTAACGACATGGACATGGGATGTCGCAAAGTTATTGTAAAGATATCGTCATGATGTCGTAAAGACGTCGCCAAACTTTGTGCCTACTGGGAAGTCCGCTTTACTATAGACGGGATTTACTGCGATTTTCCTTGTGTACTACAAATAATAAATATTGTAGGTAAACACTGGTACAGATATTGAATAAAGTCGGGCGCAGCGAATAGGATGAAAAATCAATAGTCATATTTTGGATCATTCCGTGAATATAATTTAATATAATGTATTATAAATTTCTTCTCAAAATAAACGTTTCACCTCAAAGCTAATCTACCAATATATTCTTTCACATAAGTTACAATACCCGTTGTACAAATATGAACGAAAATAAATAAAAACTCATTTTTACCGACAAATCTGGAAAATTCGTTATGTTTTTGTTTATAAGATACACTGTTAAAATTTTTTGGAAATTAACAACACATTTGCAAGACTTCTACAATAAAAGCGTTAAGTGAAATTGCAAATATGATATTGGAATGACGAGATTTGAATAAATGTATTGTAAGTTTTGTAAATCGTAAAGTCACCGTCCAGCATTCCAATAAATGTATTAGAGCGTTTTTAAGACGAAACCTGTACAGAAGTAAATTACAGAATTAACGGAATTTCCGGAATTCGCGAAATTCATGGCATCCAAGGAATTCAAGAAATTCAAGGAATTAATGAAATTTAAGGAATTCATGAAAATGATGAAATTCATGGCAAAAAAGGAATTTGCGATGGAATTCATGAAATTCACAGAATTAATGGAATTCAAGGAATTAATGGAATTTAAGTAATTCGCTAAAATTAATTAAATACATGGAATACATAGAATTAAAGGAATTAAAAAAGGCATAGATATTATAAGAATTCATGAAAATCACGGAGTTCATGGAATTATAGGAATTTGCGATGGCATTCATGAAATTCAAAGAATTAACAGAATTCAAGGAATTCACAGAATGAACGGAATTTGCATAGTTCATGAAATTTAAGGAACTCCCGAAAATGATTGAATTCGCGGAATTTATAGAATTTACGGAATTTAAAGATTTCAAGAAACTCACTAAATTTATCAAATTCAGGAAATTTATGGAATTCAGGGAATTCACGGAATTCATGGCATCCAAGAAATTTATTAAATTTAAGGAATTCAAGAAAATTATGAAATTTATTGCAATAAAGGAATTTGCGATGGAATTCATGAAATTCATGGAATTAATGGAATTTAAGTAATGCGCTAAAATTAATTGAATTCATAGAATGCATAGAATTAAAGGAATTAAAATAGGCATAGAATTAAACGAATTCATGAAAATCACGGAGTTCATGGAATTAAAGGAATTTGCGATGGCATTCATGAAATTCAAGGAATTAACAGAATTCAAGGTATTCACTGAATTGAAGAAATACACAGAATTCATAGGATTCAAAGAATTCAAGGAATTCACAGAATTAACGGAATTCAAAAAATTCAAGGAATTCACAAAATTAACGGAATTCAAAAAATTCACAGGATTCAAGGAATTAATGGAATTCATTAAATTCGTTGAATTCCACGAATTATCTACATGTCTTGAATTCTGTGAATTTCATAAATTTTTTGAATTCCGCAAAATCCTTAAAGTTCGGAATTTCCATTAATTCTTTGAATCTTATGAGTTCCACGTATTCCGCGCAGACTGCGAATTCCTCGAATCCTGTGAATGCCGAAAATTGTAAAAATACCGTGAAATTGTGAATTTCATGAATTCTTTGAATCTCGTAAATTCCTTATATTTTGTATGTACCTTGAATTCCAAGCGTACCAGAAATTGCGTCAATTCCTTGAAATCCGTAAATTCCGTAAATACCGTAAATTCCTTGAAATCCCGAATATTCCGCTATTTCCATGAAATCTGTGAATTCCGGGTGTTATATGAATTTCGTGAATTCTTACAATTCCGCAATTTCTGTAAGTTCCACAAATTCCTTAAAATCGATTAATTCTTTGAATTCCATAAATACCCGAGTTTTATGCTAAATATCAAATAAAAATTGGCTATGTCAGATTCTTTTTTCACCAGGAACAAGTGTTCGAAGAAATGATTTACACTTTTTTAATTTTTCGCTTTAACAAGTGTCGAGACATCCTGCAGCAAGTATGATACAAAAGTTTTACTAGCTACTGGACCTTTATTATAAAATTCCATTATATGTGAGGTATTATAGAGTAATGTTAAGCAAATAATTGCTTAATGCAAATAAATTTGCTTAGGATCGCATATAATAATGTAAAAAAGAATGTAAAAATGGAAATAAACATGGACGTGATTAATTATGAAATTGAGTTCTTAAAAAAGGTTATTTTAAGTATTTAACTTTTTTCCTGTGCAAAAGATACTTTGAAGTATATCTGAATCAAAATTGGTCGAGTGAGCCCCTAAAGATTAACAGAAAAATACGCAATTTTGAAAATGTTTACATACATAAAATGGCGAAAACTATGAATCAAAATTATTAATAATATTCATATTAATATTATTAATAATATTAATTAATTATTCGTATGCAATATCTTCATGCCTAACGTTACTCTAATGTTTATTTAATGCTAGATAGAGGTTGCGCAACAATTTGAAGAAATATTATGACACTGGTTGATCTGGCTGATTATTTATTAATAAATAAGTAGTTTTAACGATTTCCTCTCAAAAATAGAAACTTCAGACAACAATTTATGAAAAGAAGATTTTATTCGATCTGAAGATTTTTCTCGATAAAAGAGCAAGATGCAAAAAAGTTTTATTTTTGCTCAGCCCTAATAAAAAAGATTTCATCCATTTTTTTGTGAGCAACTATGAAATTGTTAAAAAAAGTTGTTTAAACAAAACTGACCCAGATTTCGATAGCCTATTCAAGATATTCGTAATCAGGGGCCTTTCTTTGAAATTTTGAAAATGAGTTTTCTCAATGACCTATTAGTGCATACAGAAGCGTTAGTTGCCACCAGATTATATGCCGTCCGTGCAGTTTCCGCAATCTCTGGTAATCTCATTGACAGATTTTTGCGTGCATAGCCCTTCGCAGCAAAACCACCCACATGAAAAAGCACTCTGTGAAAATTGTTCTGTGACACTTTTACTGGTATTTTGAAAATGATGGATTGAATTGACCCAATTAGTTAAATTGTTGTAAAGAATTTTTATATGGGCATTAGGATCTTATGAATATATTTAATTACAAAACGCCCATTAAAAAAGGCTTAAAATAAAATAGGTTAAAATGAACTTCAGATTTCTATGTCTTGCAGATGCTCCCTTTCTATCTGTCAACCTTCTCTCCCTCCTTTCTCCAGATAGAAAAAAGCATTAATTCAAAAACAAATTTCTGAATAATTCAAGAAGTTAGTTTTTCGACGTATAACTAGAGACATCCATTCTGTTTAAAATCACAAAGAAAACTAAAAGAACATTTTCAGAGGTACTTTAGTTTAGCGAATTTTAGAAAACGAAAAAAGACTTTAATTTTCTAAAGTCTGCTGTAGTAAAACTGAATGAAAACATTCTCTTTACCACAGGCAAATATAATTTCAAAATGCTTGCTACGACAATTCTCAAATTAGCCGCATTCATATTGCCAGCAATATGATAATGCCTATTAAGCATTCTCTCTTTTACAGGGATCTTATTTTATTCTGTCCTGTGTTCTTTAAGGCCATGTGATGAGTGTAACAGCTGATCAAGTCAGCCTTAAGATCAATATTTTTTCATCCATATTGAAAAATAAAAGTTTAAATAACGCGGAAATTTTTTTAGGGAAATGTTAATAAATATTAAAGGATCGTTTATGACCTTGCAAAGAGTTGGAGGAAGAAAAAAGTTCGAACTTGTCTACTCGTTGCGCTAGTGCCCATTGACAACATTGCAAATTGCTTGCAGGGTTTGACGACAGCACGATCGATATTTCTCCAAAATAGAAATTAAAAAAAAACTTTTTTCACCATTCTAATTATTTAGGACCAGAGACAAATTCTTGCATGCCTTCTATGTATCGTGCCAAATTTTTAACACGATATCTCATTCCGTGTGGACGTAAGTTGGGAAAGAAAACTTCCACTGGTATTTTCTTCAAAAAAATTTTTTTCTCAAAATTTCCACCGGTACAAAGCAGAGACACGGACTCTATCACCTCCTCTTTCTTTTCCCAAACTTTCAGAGCGATACCTCATTTCGTTTAGACGTAAGTTGGGAAAGAAAAATCGAAGACCAGGTTTGGTCACGTGACCCTCTCGTCACATGGCCTTAACTCCAACTCCTAACGGAGGATCTGTGGAACCGATATAAACCACATTAAAATTTTGTCCTTTGCACCAAATGCCACGAGCAATATTGTTATTATGCAATTTATTGACTTTATCTTTAGCAGATCTCAAGGATAATGTAAGGTCTTTCTTGTTTTTCAAATGCCGTAATGTCGTGTTGCCCGAGGATTCTCGCGATTCGTTCAGATAAAACCTTCAACGCAAAGAATGATAGTTAATGACCTAATTTCCGTATTTTGATCTATTTCATCAATTCTACGCTGTTCGTTTTTGGCCAAAAAATTTAATCTGAGATTGGTATTCTCTCTGAAAAGTTTTTGCGGGTAAAAGTTTTCATTGACAGTGTCTTCAACCAGTCGCAAAATATTTTAATGAAATTGCTTGTCGAAGGGAAGAATGGCTCTGCAAGACATATTGAAAACTACGCTTTTTTGTATTTTTGTGGGCACAGAAAAAACTAAAGTTAAATTCTGTTGCGCGTAAAATTTCCCGCTGGTAAAGTTTAGATGTTATTTGCGAAAAGATTATCCTACGATGGAATAAAGCTATCGTCTGATACGGCATCCTTAGCAGCAATGGGAAAACGGCAAAGTATCAGTAAATTCGATTTCTAAACCAGACCACTAGATTTGAAAGAACACAGAAAAAACAAAAGTTAAAATTTGTTGCAGTTAAGACTCGCAACAGTTAAAAATTAAATATATTTCGGCGAAAGTTTCACCCAGATTAGGAGAATAATTTTGAACTCGTCTACTGCGTCACGCTGAAGTAAGCAAATTTCGGTAAAACTTGTAGAATAAGCAACAGAAAAAAGAAAGAAAATTGTTCTTACTGATATAGTAACTCCTCCAAAACAAATTACACTATTGTAAATGTATTAGAACTTATTTAATACCATTTAGCAATAAGCGTAAAAACAACTGATAGCTGGGAATCCCCATTTCTCTCCATTTTAATGAAGTTAAACGACGATAGATATCGCGAGCTTTGCGATTCTCGCTACATCTCAAATAAAAATTGAGCGATTATAAGACAAAAGATTAGGTTGCTATACACTCGAACTAAATCTCGATTCACGTAAATCCCAGTGGGCACAAAATTTGGCGACGTCTTTACGACATCGTTACGACATCTTCACGACATTTTTACGACATCCTATGTCCATGTCGTTTCGATGTTTTTACGATATCGTAAAGACATCGTCAATTCATACGACGTGTTTACGATATCGAAAAAAAACCTTAACGATATGGACATAGTGTGCGTATTTGAAAAGCAGGATGCGGTGACCAAGTTGTACCAAAAATATACGGTTATGTGGTACGATGAGGCGTCGTTCACTTATGTCGAAGGCTTTAAATTAGGATTCTTCAAAACTTGAATTACGCGAATATGCATATATCATATAATAATATGTATCAGGTTATTAGACATTGATAAACGAATGTCAATCATACTTTCTGGAGCAGTACTTTAACTGCTTCATTTGAAACTATATTGTTATAATTATAACAAAAAAAAGTTAAGGGAATTTTCAACAAATTTTTTGTATAAGTTTTTCATTGTAACTTATGTACATTTAACTGCGTTTAAAAAAATAGTGAAGCTTCACATATAATAGTACTTTTTAAATGTGGAAGCATTCAAAAAGTGCAAAAAAATTTTTTTCAATATAAAACAGAAATAAACTGGAATTCAATTTTAAATGAACTATTGCAGTAATTACTATTAGTTTGATAAATAATACCTTGTAATTGATAAAACGATGTTAAATTCATGCTTTGCAGAAATAAAAGAAGAGAAAAAAGCATTCGGAGGGCCCATTATTATATTTATATAATAAAAATAAGTGCGTCATAGAAAAAATAATATTTAGAAATGTTAAAATTCCTTAAAACCTTATAGTTCCTATAAAATCCTTTTGAATCTTCTACAAGTCTAGTAAATTGTTAAAAACCGCATAAAAAATTTTAAATTACTTAAAATCATTAGAATCCTTGGAAGTTCTTTTAAAGTTTCTAAATAAAATGATCATTCGTTGGAATCCTTGGAAATACACAAAATGTGTCAAATTCTTTGTAATATTTTTTAAAATCTTGAAATTTTGTAGGAGCGTATAAATTCCTGGTAATCTTTTAAAATTTCCTTCTGATCTCTTAAAATAACCTTTAAAGTTCTTGAAATTTAATAGAAATGTTTTAAAATTTTTTCAAATTTTTAAAATTTTTTGAAAGTCCTTAATTCTTGTAAATAAAGTCCTTCAAATCTGATGATATTTCTTTCAATATTTTGAAATATTTGAAGCCCTGTGAAATCCGTTGAGACCCAGAAAAATTGATTAAAATACCTTATTAAAAGTCTTTGAAATTCTTTTGAATTACTGGAATGCTCCGAAATCTTATAAAACCTCTTAAAAGTCGTTTGAATTATTGGTAAATCTCAGAAATTCTCTTAAATAATTTGGAATCCTTTTCAATATTCCCAAGTCTTGTAAATCCTCTGAAATACTTTCAAATCTTTCAAAATTTAAGGAAATTGTTTTAAAGCAAATATCAATCGAGATATTTGAAATTATCTTTAAATCTTTGAAATCCTACAAATCGCCTCATTTTTGTGAAATTCTTTGCAGTTTACAGAAATATTATAAAATGCTTAAAATTTTTATATATCTATTGAAATCCGGCAAAAATCACTTAAAATATTTGAAATAATATCTAATCACTTCATTGACTCTTGTGCAATCCCTTCGACTGCCATAAAAACATTTGAATTTCCTTAAAATGTTTAAAACCTTTAAGAATTTTTTTAAATGATTAAAATCATTGGAACTTCTATAAATTCCCTTGAAATTGGTTAAAATCCTTTTAAATCATTAGAAATATTTCAGAAAATTTTTTTATAAATAAATATTTGACTGCTAATAAGAAACTGCTAAGTGATTCCGTGTCTCATGTTACGCAAATAATCATTTCCGGTGGCGATTTCTTTCGTATTCGAATGGCGTCCTTGATGGAAATTTTCTTTCTTCTTTTATAGGCATTTATTTTTATTATATAAATATAATAATAGGCCCGCCAAATGCTTTTTTCTCTTCTTTTATTTCTGCAACGCATGAATATAACATCTTCTTATCAATTACGAGGTATTATTTATCAAACTGATAGTGATTACTGCAATAGTTCATTTACTACTCTTAATAATGTTCCTTTCTTTTAAGTATGCTTTTATTCTTAACTTTTCTACTATTTGTAATTGACTTTATTTTATCATGTTAAGACTTATCAAATACACAAATAAATATAATGTTAACTATATATCATTTAATAAAAATTAAGTACCAGTTTATTTCTGTTTTAGATTTAAAAAAAAGTTGTTTACACTTTTTGAATGTTTCCAAATTTAAAAAGTACTATTTTATGTGAATTTTTATTATTATTTAAAACGCAGTTAAATGTACTTAAGTTATAATAAAAAACTTATACAAAAAATTTTTACAAATTCCTTTAATTTTTTGCTGCTTTAATTATAACAATATAGTTTCAAATGAAGCAGTTAAAGTACTGCTCCAGAAAATATAAATGACATTCTTTTATCAATGTCTAATGACCAAATACATATTATTATAAGATATATGCATATTCGTGTAATTCAAGTTTTGAAGAATCTTAATTTAAAGCCTTCGACATTAGCGAACGACGCCTCATCGTACATGATAACTGTGATAAAGTTTTTAACAAAATATTGTCACGCACATAACCTCAAATTAATATACCACTATTACATTTTTGAACAACAGCTTCACGTTTTTTGTGCACAGGTCCTAATGAAAGTCAATACAATTCGTAAATTTCAAATAAACAAAAAATCTATAACCCCATACAGAAAATCATTCACGGCGAATCAAAATGAAAAATTATGAAATGATACACTTTTTATTAACCGGTCACTTTTCACTTAATGTAAATATTTTTGAACTTATTTAATTACCTTTATATTTGTCCAATTTCACTTTACTAAATTTTAAAAAAATTATAGTTTTGTTCAACTTTATTACATTTATTATTTTTTAAATTATTGTCAGTTTTTCTTTATCGGCGATTCGGAGCCTGCATGTCACGACGCCAACGGTATATTTTTGGTACAATTTGGTCACCGCATCCTGCTTTCTAACTACGCATAAGACCCTCTTTCGAGCAAAACCATTCGCTGTGCACAAACTATAGAATTTTAGTTCAAATGACATTTAAGTGAATCGAGAAAGATTATCTTGGCAAGATTAAAAAATGGAAATTATCTTTAAATAATATAAAGTTTATCCGAAAAGGTTAATTTTTGTTGCGTTGAGCCTTTCTTTTTATGTATCTCACGAAGCCAAAACTTTTATTAATATATTATATAATATATTATATACTATATTTATGTAATGCAATGGATTCATGGAAATTAAGGAATTTATAGAAATTACGGAATTCATATAACGCCCAAAATTCACGGATTTTATTGAATACAAGGAATTCATGGAATTCACGAAATTCACGAAATTCTTGAAATTCACTGAACTCACGCATCTCATTGAATTCACGGAGTTCACGGAAAGCAAGCAATTTACAGCATTCAACGAATTTACGGAATCCGCGGAATTCATGGACTTCGCAAAATTAAAACAATTCATCGTGAATTCTTTTGATTCTGTCAATTTCTTGAATTCATGGAAAACCGTGAATTCCATTAATATCTTATATTCCATGAATTCCATGAACCCCGTGGATTCCAGGAATTTCGTGATTTCGATGAATTTCTTTAATGTCACAAATTTCTTGAATCCCATGAATTCATTAAATTATATTAATACCGCGAATTTTGTAAATGCCGCAAATTCTGGGTGTTAAATAAATTCTGTGAATTCCTTGAATTTCGTAAATTTCATCAATTCCTTGTTTTTGTGAATTTCTTTAATTTCGTGAATTCCAAAAATGTTATACATTTTTCCAATTCAATGGACCCCGCGAATTCCGTGACTTCAGTGAATATAATGAATTCCGTAAATTTCTTGGATTCTTTTAATTCCGTGAATTACATGTGTTTTGAACACTCAAAAATAACGACTAAACATGGTCACGACTGATCAATTCTGGTAGGGAAACGTGCGTGTTTAGGTCAAGTCAATTAGAACCACAGCACTTTAATTCATAAAAATAACGCCGTAAAAGCGCGGTCTTTATTATAAATAAATTAAAACCGTATAAAATCAACAGAACTTGTTGCTTGGTGAACGCGGACAGACGAGGCGAGGAAATAAAATTGGGAAGCTGAGCAACAAGACTATTTGTAAGAGAAGGACAGCACGAAAACGATAGGACCGGCTCAGACATAAACTCAGACATTACTGAATACAAAAATCAAAATATAAGGACAAGTCCAAGAATCATAAATGTAACGAAGAACGCAAATAAAAATAGAAAATGAGAACACAAATTAAAACATTTATAAAAACAGAGAACTAATGTCTAATTCACAAAATTCCGCCCGCTTTCGTCCCCGACGAAATAGGCTCACAATCGCTGCACTTAAGATGAACGTGGAAGAAGCCACAATTTAACGATTGGCCGATTGAGTGTGCTATTTTTTGTCTTGAGAGTTGCAACCCGAACTAGGCCATCCTTGCCAGGATGAAGCTGTAGAACCCGACGCATAGGCCATTGAGTAGGTGGAAGGTTCTCATGTCGAATGAGAACTAATCTCCAATCTCTATGGATGACGACGAAGTAGTCCACTTGGATCGAGGTTAAAGTTTCTTCAAATACTCAGCTGACCAGCGCTTCCAAAAATGATCACGCATTTGCTGGATCAACCGCTAGCGAGTTAATCGATTTGGAAGAACGTCTGCAAGCGATGGTTCAGGAACTGCATTCAGTGGACCTCTAATGAGAAAATGTCCTGGTGTGAGGGCAAAAATGTCTGTTGGATCATCTGATTGAGCTCTGAGAGGCCGAGAATTGAGGCAAGCCTCAATTTGTGTTAAAAGAGTGGTCATTTTTTCAAACGTCAATGTAGAGTCTCCAATCACTCAACGAAGATGGATTTTGGCGACTTAACTGCAGCTTTCCATAAACCTTCGAAGTGAGGTGCTGCAGGAGGGTTGAATTTCCACTGGGTACTATGCGAAGCAAGGTATGTAACGACCGAAGCAAACTCTGCTGATGCCTCAGAAAACATTTCCTGTAGTTGACTATCTGCTTCTACAAAATTCGTACCCTCGTTACTACACAACGTTCGACAAAGACCAGGACGAGAAGTGAAGCGAATATAAGCAGCTATGAAGGCTTCTGCTGTGTAATCAGAAACCAACTCGAGATGAACTGAGCGGGAGGGACAACAGACGAAAATACAAATCCAGGCTTTGTGGGAATAGGGACCTCGTCCTTTGGAGGTGCAAACATTGATGGGGCTAGCATAGTCTACCCCAGTATTCATGAATGCTCGTTCAGGTGGAGTAATGCGAATGGAAGAGGGGTCACTCATCAGCTGTTGCTGAGTATAACCTATGTTTCTGACGCATGAGATGCACCGATGAACCAATTATCGGAACAAATTGCGACCTCCAAGAATCCAATAAGATTGTCTTAACGTTCCAAGGGTAAGTTGGACACCCCCATGAAGACAGCGAAGATGATAGTCGCGGATGATAAGTGTTGTGAGAATAGACTCAGGAGATTAATTCAGTGGATGCTTCTCTTCATAAGTAAGAAGAGAGTACTTTAAGCGATCTCCTACACGAAGAAGTTGACCATCAAAAAATGGAGTCAACTTTGTTAGAGTGCTAGTCTTAGAAATCTGCATTTTATTTTTTAAAGCGGTGCCTTCATTAGAAAAATAGCGATTTTGTTTTTACTGAATCCAGAATATAAGAGCTGTTCGAAGATCTGATGCAACTAAAATCCGAGAAACGATAATAGAACGACATTTCAAAGCGTCTCGAAAACGAAGACACCAAGCAGTGATTCGTAGTAATTAGTCTAAGGATGAATAACGACTCAGAAGATCACACGGTTCATTAACACGAACTGCTACGTTGACAGTAACTCTACGTTCTTCTTTGGCCACTGTATTTTCTGGAGGGCCAAGCAGAGATGAAGGCCACTCTTCTTGTCTTTTAAGCCACGGAGGACCATTCCACCAGAGTGAAAACTGCGAAAGTTCGCAAGCTGACAACCCACGAGAAGCACAGGCAGCTGGATTATCTGCACCCGGAACATGATGCCAAATTGCTGAAGGAACGATCGTTTGAATTTCCGAAACCCGATTCGCGACGTATGTCATCCATCTTGTAGGAACAGCTGAAATCCAATGAAATGTGTTCATAGAATCAGACCACAAATGTAGAGCAGCATTAAAACGCAGTTGAGTTTGAAGGTGAGCGACGAGACGAGCTAACAAAACTGAGGCACATAGCTCAAGACGAGGAAGCGGAACAAATTGAACAGGAGCGACCTTTGTTTTAGAAGAAATTAGTCCTATAAAAAAATTTCCGTCAGGCGAAATTGTCTTTAAGTAAACGACAGCACCGTACGCCCATTTAGAAGCGTCAGCAAAGCCATGAAGTTCGAACGAACACATTCGCGAACGAAATCCTATCCAGCGAGGTATCCTGACTGCGGAAAGACGAGGAGGATCTTCATAATATTTCATCCAGCGATGACGAGCTCCTTCAGGTAAAGGATTATCCCAGGATAAATTAAGCTTCCAAAGTTTCTGGATACAGATCTTTGCGACGATGATGACCGGTGCCAACCATCCGAGAGGATCAAATAATTGGGCTGACTGGCTGACGACAAGGCGCTTTGTGATGACATCTTTAATAGGCCTAAGATCCACCTGGAAAATAAAACAATCGGTACTGGGTTTCCAAGTTAACCCAAGCATCGAAACCGATGTTTCTGACTGTAATGATATATCTGGAGATAACGCGTGCAGATGCTCCGGAATGCGCTGCATTATTTCATGACTGTTTGAATTCCACTTTTTGATCGGCAAACCGCCTGCCATGAAGAGACCACGTAGTTGGTTGTGTAATTCAATAGCATCTTCCAAAGTATCCGCTCCTGAGAAGACATCATCAACATACTGGGCAGTCTGATAAGTACCTAAAAATTCTAAGAGATGGCATTAGTATTCACTAATGTGAACCATTTTCGTTGAGCCTGATCCTTCAAATGACGCCTGTCGAAACTTCACCCATTTATGTTCACGCATTTACAAGTTACAGCACTGAGAAGCGACTAACCTCCGAGTTTTTGTTTTAATATGGAAAAATCTAAGTTTCGAGTTTTGATCAAACACTACTATCTTCGCAAGAAAACGATATCCGAGACCAAGGCCAAGCTGGATAAATATTACATGGACTCTGCACCGTCGATTGGAACGATTCATAAGTGGTTTACCGAGTTTCCTTGTGGCCGTACGAGCACATTTGATGCTGAACGATCTGGGCGCCCAAAAGAGGTCACTACACCCGAAAATGTCGAAAAATCCATGATATGATGTTGAATGATCCCGAAATGAAATTGAGAGAGGTATCTAATGCTGTAGGCATATCATTGTAACGTGTGGGCAATATCGTGAATTCAATTTTGGGCATGAAGAAGCTCCGTGCGCGATGGGTGCCGCGTTGGCTCACAGTGGTCAAAAAACGAATTCGTGTGACAACTTCCCAGCAGAATTTGGCATTACTTTCGCGTAAGCCGACCGAGTTTTTGCGCCAATTCATAACCATGGATGAAACCTGGATCCACTACTACACTCCTGAGTCAACGCAACAGCCAAAACAGTGGGTTCTACCGGTCCAAAGTGCTCCGAAGCATCCAAAAACGCAACAATGGGTCGGAAAGGTTATGGCCTCCGTATTTTGGGATGCAAATGGCATAACATTCATGGACTATCTTGAAAAAGGTAAAACCATAACTGGAGTACACTATTCATCATTATTGCACCGATTGAAAATCGAAATCGCCGAAAAACGACCGCACTTGAAGAAGAAAAAAGCGCTTTATCATCACGACAATGCGCTTGTTCATTCATGCTTAGTTGCACAAGCAAAATTGCATGAAATCGGCTTCGAATTGGTTCCTCAGCCACCGTATTCACCAGACCTGGCCCCCAGCGACTATTACTTGTTCCCCAACCTGAAGAAATGGCACACCGGTAAGCGTTTTTTCGGACGGTATCAAAAAGTTAGAATATCGTTGGACTCGATGTATCGACCTAAAAGGAGAGTATGTTGAAAAATAAAACCGACTTTGGCCAAAAAAACATCTCCTGCTGAACGGTGCGAAGAGCTAGAAATGCGGCACAAGTCATACCATATGTGAGAGTACTGAGTCGAAATACTTGGACGGGCTCATGAAGTGAAGACGCCACTGCAGCAAGACATCTGAAATATTTAATTGTAATTTTGGCCCTGCGTAAAGACACTCGTTCAATGAAATGCCTCGACTTGATCGTCGAGAACCATTAAAAATTACTCGTAGTTTCGTGGTTGAACTAGATTCACGTTAAACTCCATGATGCGGAAGAAAAAATGACCGCGAGATACTCCTTGGATCTGCAGGGATGTTGACGGACTTCATATGCTGAAGTTGATAATATTCTTCCGTGAATTTGGCATACGCTTCTTGGAGATGAACATCTCGTTTGAACCGCTGCTCCATATGAAGTAACATGCGAAGAGCTGCAGAATAGGAATCTCCTAACGATGTGACGTCACTCTTGATGGGCAGATGCATGACGTATCTCCCATCTTTAGTCCTAGAGTGAGTCTTTTGGAAAAGTTTTTCACACTCTTCTTCCTCAGCTGTCCGGAAAGGTTTAGGAGGCACGACTTCCGAATCCTCCCAAAATTTTTTAATATCAAAAAAAAGTTCTTCACTTTTGGAACATTGAAAAATATTCACTGTAGATTAATCCAACGGTGAGGTATTGCCTGTAGGTTCACTGAGAATCCAGCCGAATACGGAATTTTGAGCTACATGAATGCCGGGAGGACCCTTTCGAAGACCTTGTTTAATTAAAATTGCATAGACATCCACACCTAAAATTAAATCAATTGGAGCACTTCCACTGAACTTTGGATCCGCTAATTGTAGACCAGTGAGATGAGGCCATTCCTCAAGACTAATTTGATGCTCTAAGCGTTTAGAAATCAACTTTGGAGGAACAAGAGCTCGGAGTTGAAGTTTAAAGCCCGAATCAAAACTTGGTGAGACAACGACGTTGACTGATCCACGAGACGCTCCCGACTTAGTTTTCCCCACTCCTGGGAGAACAACAGGTCCTCTGGTACGAGGGAGTTGGAGACTTTAAGCAAGGGATTTAGAGATTATGGACACCTCTGTGCCTTGATCGATAAGTGCTCGAACACACTTTGTATAACCAGATGATGAAGTCACATTGATAATTGCTGTTGCCAGGAGAACCAATAGTGACTTCTTCTGATAAATCTGCATTACCGAAACCGCATGAGTAGATTGGGCTTGATGAGGCGTTACAGATGTATTTGATATCATCAAAGAAGATTGTCCTGAGCTTCAAGATGGGTCATGAAGTACTGTATGATGCTTCGCCTGACAAATCTGACACAAGTTCTTTGAAGCACAATTCTGAAATAAATGAGACCCTAAACAATTTATAAGAAAAAGCAATTCCTTTCGTGTGGCTTCTTCGTAAGCTGCTCTTTAGCTGCTTGTTCCTTCATTAGCTGCTCTGAAATTGCGTTGACTTGGTTGTTGTAGAACTCGAGGATTTCGTGAACTTTCCAAACATTTTCTTCTGAAACTGAGATTTGGAAGATTGTTGAGACGAAGACTGATTAGTTTGATTTGCAGTAGAATCGAAAAATTCCAAGGTCCGAATCCTGGTTTGCAAGAAGGTTTTCAATAAGTCAAACAATGGAGGATTCGTGGAATTTCCAAGAGAAGTTTCCTAATCACGACGAGACTGACGATCTAATTTCTCTACAGTAATATATATCAGCCATGATGACCATTTGTCCATCGGTTCTTCCAAGGCAGCTAAAGCTTCGACGTTATCAATCGTTGCATTATATACCTCCTTCAGAGCACTCGAAGACTCAGCTTTCATTGGCTGGATTGAAAAAAGCTCAGCGAAATGAGAGTTGATAAGAACTCTTTTATTATCAAAGCGCTGCGAAAGTAGGTCCCAGCAACGCTGATAATTGCCTTGAGTGATCGGAATTCGATGAAGAAGTTGAGCCACTTCACCAAAGATGTGAACAAATCTTTGAAATTTTCCCTCTCCGTGTAACTTCCAGAAAATTTAGGCAATTCAATCTTCGGCATCGATCGAGAATCATTCATGGACGTAGAAGCAAGGTCATTTGATAGTTTTTCCAGTTCGTCCATGAAGGCTCCCTTCGCGACTAGATATGCTTCTTCAGTAGTTGCATAAAAATTCCTTGTAAAATAAATGTTTGTGGCATTCTGATCGCGAACCTTTATTAACTCCCAATGTTGAGCCTGAAAACGCGTCCAATTTTTCTCCAAAGGCTCAAATCTTGAGACTAAAGTTCTTTTAGTGATCTGTTTTAATTTTTGAGCATTTTCAAAAGCAGTTTGGATCCGAGAGCCAAGCTCGGTTTGCTCTAAAAAGTAACTAGAAATAGACATCATGAACGGAAAACAGTCGGCACACGATAAAATAGAGTCCGCGAATACAATCTTTAAAAAATAAATTGATTTAAAACTATTTGTTTCATAAAAAAGCAATTCGCCAATGAAGGAATTATTATTCTCACTGAAATTATCAAGTTAGAGAATTCCAAGTTCGTTGATTTAATGTTTAAAAGTCATTTGCAATCTTTAATTCTTGGAATTTCTTGCGCGACGGAGAAATGACTATGAAATTAAATAAACTATAAAAGTCTGCGAGATATTCGTAAAATCAATTTAAATTACACTTTCAAAATAACCTTCACTTTCTCAATTCGAATCGATGACAATTAAAAGTTGAATGTTGTTGACTTACGAGACGCTGAATTATAAACAATAATCCGCGTGGTATTGACAACCCAATGCTCACCGATCTTTCGAAACCTGTGTAAATGTTACGAGATCCATTGACATTTGTCTGTAAAGTTTCCCGAAAAATTGAGAAAATCCTTTCGGTATCGAAAAAATGCATCCTCTTTAATATTTCCTTAGACACAGACACTCATTTATGCTTTATCATAAATTAAAAAACGTTATAAAAGTATCTCACTAATAACTGTCACAAAACTTTCACATTTAAAATAATCTTTAAGTCACAATGCACTGACGCTGCACACAACACATTCAGTCAAAAAGTCACAAGATACTACATTTAGTTTGACTCTAACAAGCTATACCAGAATTTGTGCGAATAGTCCTCGCACAAGAACTGAATCAATGAATCAGGAAATCTGGCTCGACAGGAACAATTTTTTGAACACTAAAAAATAACGACTAAACATGGTCACGACTGATCAATTCCGGTAGGGAAACATGCGTGTTTAGGTCAAGCCAATTAGAACCACAGCACTTTAATTCGTGAAAATAACGCCGTAAAAGCGCGGTCTTTATTATAAATAGATTAAAACTGTATAAAATCAACAGAACTTGTTGCTTGGCGAACGCGGACTGACGAGGCGAGGAAATAAAATTGGGAAACCGAGAAACAAGACTATTTGTAAGAGAAGGACAGCACGAAAACGATATGACCAGCTTAGACATAAATTCAGACATTACTCAATACAAAAATCAAAATATAAGGACAAGTCCAAGAATCATAAATGTAACGAAGAACGCAAATAAAAATAGAAAATGAGAACACAAATTAAAACATTCATAAAAACAGTGAACTAATGTCCAATTCACAACAACATGAATTCCTTGATTTTCATGAATTCTGAGATTTGCGTGGCTCCGTGAATTTCTTGAATTCCGTGCATTTCTTTAATTCCTTGACTTCCACGAACTTCACGAATTGCATAAAACTCCTTGAATTCCTTGTTGCACAATTTTCGTTTTAAAAAACGCTTTAATAAATATATTGTAATGCTGAATGGTGATTTCACGATTTACAACAAATACAATACATGTATTGCAATTACGTCATATTAATACCAATGTTTGTAATTTAAGCTCACAAGATGAACCACATCTTTTTCATCTTTTTATGTTTTCAAAACGTCCTCAGAACGTTTCACTATCTGCGAATTAGACGAGACTCGATCTCTCCCAATAAAAAAAAATTCTGATGGAACCAACCAGCATTCTGGTTAATTGAATTAGACGAGATTTTTAAATATACCCTTGCGATAAATTCTGGTTTAAAGTTCTGGTAAGGTTCTGGTAAGTTCTGGTAAGGTTAACCAGAAATATTTACTAGCCAGTTTTCTGATAGCTTTTGAAGACAACGTTCTGGTCAGCATAACCAGATATTCTGGTAAACTTAACTAGAGGATCTGGTTGGCTCAACCAAATACTCTGGTAGACATCGATTTTTCGACTATTGAATTTAGATACGCTTCTACCTTAATGGAGTCTTCCTAACCCCCTTTGAAATTGCATGAACTACATGTTGCATTTTTTCAAAGAAAATAATCTAACAAAAGTTCCCGACAACAAAGTGCAGAAACTACATTCCGCTTCCCTAAAATTTCATCTTTCTATAATCTATATGCAAATATATGTATTAATAAATGGCGATAGACAGAACACTCGAAGCAAAAGTAACGTATTGTTGATGCGTTCTCCCATTGGGCACAAAATTTGGCGACGTTTTTACGACATCGTTACGACATCTTTACGACATATTTACGACATCCTATGCCCATGTCGTTTCGGTGTCTTTGCGATATCGTAAAGATATCGTCAGATCATACGACTTATTTACGATATCGTAAGGACACCTTACGACATGGACGTATAATGTCGTAAAGTTGTCGTAAAGATGTCGTAATTATGTCGTAAAGACTTCGCCAAACTTTGTGCCCACTGGGTCTGCTTCTGAAACTATTCGTTTAGACTATTTTGTTCGTGATTTTACATAATATGCATGTAAATCACTTGGTCAATAGCCAAATTCTCGAACTAGAAAACTAGAACTAGAAAACTAGAAAACTAGAAATTTTTTAACCAGGCGCGTCTGGTAACTTCAAGTAAAACTTTTGTTGAGTGCAAGAAATACGTGATTTTTTGCAAAGTGACAAAGCAGATGTGACTTTTTAATAATTGCTTCTTATATAAACCCCATGCCGACCGCGGAAAAAAGTGTTTTAGAAACACTGCAATTACTAAAATTTCATGTTTAAAAAAATTGCATCTATCGCGGACGAATGACAATATATTTTTCTTGACTAAAAATAAATTATTTGACACCCAGATGAAAAGTCACCATATTCACTATGATCTTAAACATAGCTCACAAGTTGTAACATAGGAATTTCCATCCAGACATTTTATTCATGAAACTATTTTTTAAATAAAAATTTGAAATATTATCGCATATTAAGGTTTGATTTTTAATTATTAATGGTTAAACTCGATTTTATTCTGCAATAAATTAAAGATGCAACTTATTTATCGTATTATAAATCCTATTAATGCTTCAACTTCAAAATCAATTTGTTTCCTATTTTTCGTTTTGTTCGAAAACATAAGATAGTTATTGTGTTAATTTTGTTATTTTAAATCACGAAAAATACGTTTTAAATCGTTCTCGATAAGTATAGTTATTTATAAAATAATAATTAAGAAAGCCAAAAGTTGTTTAAAATATAGTAATTGTGATTTGTAATTTATTGAAAAAGTCCTTAGGGCTAATTACTCCTGTATGGAACAAAATTTTGCATAGTAATATTCTTAAAACTAAGATCGTGGCACAGTAACTGGATATGTATCTTTAACAGTAGCATAATACTAGCAGCAAATGAGGCGAAACAAATATACATATATAATATATCACGGGCCCCGTGTAGAAATTTCCCCCGTTGGCCCTAATACAACAAGGTTTCTGGTCGGATCCCGGCCAGGCTACCCCTGGCTGGGTTTCATGGATAGAAACCGGGTGGGAGCCGTTGGTCTACATTTTTCTCGAATCACGTATTCCGAGGCTGACCGGTTACTGGCCGGGCCAACCCTGGTTATATCCCATGGTCGAGAGCTGGCTAAGCACTGGTCAAGTTAATGTTTTTGTAGAAATTCCACACTTTTTAAGATCCGTGATATTATCAAAGACGTAATTATGGATGCTGGATGAATTATTATTTGAAAATTATAATTTAAAGATTTATTAGATCAGTGAAACAAAAATGAGCTTTTTTAAATTCTTAAAGCGAAACGTTGAATTTTTTCAAATAATTTAATATTTTTAAATAAACTGTTATCGATTCCACTATGTAAAACAACAGAAATGATACAATTTTTATAAACTTCTCTACATTCAGACAATGCTCAGCCTGTACAATTTCAAATTTACCGCCATATATAGCGCCTGCTGTGTCTGTCGTCTGCATAGACACTCAGTAATTTTCAGTTTCACACCTGGAACGAGGATGCTCCTTGCAGTCACGGCCCGTCGTCTCTTTAAAGTTCGCAAATAAAATCGAGACTCGTGGTTAAAATCAACCTTATTTCAGTAATTAGTTTGAAACCCCCACTTAGTGCGCGAATAATTATTATTTTCATTTAAAATATAGTCTTGTGTATACAGTTTTTACTTTCTTCCTTCCTAAACTTAAATCACCACGTGGCTTCAAAATTGCTATTAGATTCTATCATCAGGGAATAGAATTCTACTCCAATTTTTTTTCCAGAATTGGTTCACTTGATTTTATTTTTAAAGTTCATCGTAATCTTTACGATAAGCATTAAAAGACAAAACAAGTTACCAATTTCTCGCCTGAAGCAACATTTCTTAACCGCTTTTTGGCCGAATTACCCGGCCGGTATTGAAGCCGGGATCCGACATGCCCTTAAAGCGGGGCTATCCAGGTGGGACCCGGCCGGATCCCTGATTAGATTCCTACACGGGCTGTTAGAATAAAAAAATTATAGGTTGAAATGCATACTAGTATTGTAATTACACGATATGTGTTAAATAAAATCCTAGACTACACTGTTAAAAACTTTTGTAATTCTACAACTATTGGAATGACGAAATTGCAATACATGTTTTGTAAGTGTTGTAAATCGTGAGGTCATCGTCCAGCATTCCAATACATGTATTAGAGCGTTTGTAGGACAATAATTCTACTCACGAAATTTATGAAATTCACGGAATTTATAGAATTCAAGGAATTCGCGAAATTAATGGAAAGCAAGGAGTTTGAGTAATTAATAAAAATCACGAAATTCGCAGATTCATAGAATTAAAGGAAGTCGAGAAATTTATGGAATTCGTGAAATTCAACATAAATGTAGTAAGGAAATCACTAGCAGAGAAATTTTTATCAGGAGATTCCTGTTTGGGTCGTATTAACCGCAAGCGCCTAAGTAGATGAGAAATGTTTTCTTTTTGGTTTCTATTTCTAATTGCATTGAAATTGAATTAGTTAGAAGAGTCTCTAATTTTTGTTTAAACAAGATTCCTAAGTTGGGGAAATTCCGCTTGTATAATACTAATCTTGGTCTTTTTTTTTGCTTGAATTGATTGTTTTCTCGATCTAACAGAAAACTTGAAAATAAATTCTAAGAGAAAATTGATAAAATCGATAATAAATTGCTTAAACAATTTATGTAAACATAGAATTATCCAGAGAAAATAGTATTTTATTTACTAAAAATTCCGTGCATTAAAAAATTTCAGTTATGGGGATTTGTTGGGACACTATAAAACAAACTTATGGAGGGGATATGTAAAAACGAATTATTCATTTTTATTGTATAATTGTGAAGAAAATCGTTGAGTTTCAAACTGATTCATCTAATTTGAACGATTCTGAATTAAATTTACAAAAAACGTCTTTTTTTTAGGAAATCTGTATTAAGCTCCATGGGCCTTGCAGATTCTTCTGATCCTAATTTTATAAAATTCTTTTTTAAAATTCTCATCAAAGAAGCTATTAGATTTTTTTCTTGGATATAAATAAATTTGCAGATGATATGCATGAAAATTAAAAATATATATATTGGATCACCCTTGTAACGGGGACATGGTATATGGATTACCCAATGTATATGGAAAAATGCAACTGTTTAGTTAAAAATTGATCTTCTTTCTCGATGATTCAAGTATTATGTTCGAATTTTGGTTGAAATTTTAACTACTTTGTTGAAAATTGATCTTCTTCAATTTGAAGATTCAATTGCGTAGTTAACGTTGAATTGCTTTGTTAAAAATTTTAAAGAAAAGTTTATCTCTGTTGCTCAAAATTTATATTTTCTGGTTGAAAATTTAATTTTTTACAGAAAATTTGACCTTTGGCTCCAAGTTTCAATAATTTAGGGAAACCTTTTTTTCTTTCGTGACTGAAAAATCTTTATTTGCTGAAAATTCGTCTTTTTGGATTTCAAATTCTTTTTTTTACTTGATATTTGAACTGTTTTGGTTAAAATATCAACTATTACACTTTTTGGTTTAAAATTCATCTTTACAGATTGAAAGTTCAATTATTTTGTCAAAAACTTAATTTTTTTTTGAAATTCAAGAGTTTTGTTAAAAAGTCTGCTCTTATAGTAGAACAGTCATTTTTCTTGTTGAAAATAAATAACAAATTTGAATTTTAGAATCTGCATCTTAATTATTGTTTAATTTAATTTATAAAATATCCTATGTTAAAAATTTAACAAGGTTACACTGTTTAGACTAGACTACAGGAGTAATTATACTTTCATGTAAAATACATAAAAATGTGAATAATTCTAGTGTTTTCACGTAGCTTATTTACAAGTTTCACATATTGCATTCTCATTATGTCAATAAAGTTGGAAACATTTTAGAAACATTTAATTAATTAAAATGTAAAGAGTATTAAAAGCTTATGCAACATTTATCCCTTTTTGAATCTGCTAAAAAGTATTTTTTTCAAATACGTAACTTTCATGAAGGGTTCCACCCGTAAATCTGTAGGGCACCTCAGACCAATCAGATTTTACTGCAACTGTATTATTGTATAAATTAAAAAAAATGTAAATCAAAATAAAGCAGAATGAAACTAGTAAATCAAAATATTTCATGTTTTACATTAATGTGACCAGTATTTGTTATGATTATCTTTGATGGGAATTTATTAAAGTCTGTAGTTTTTTCACATACAATATTATGACATATGGTAAAATATGTTTGAAAAATTGAAATTGCTCCTAAAATAAGACTGTAAGGAATATTAACTATAGGGTCACGCTGGATCATTTTAAAATCCTGCATATTTTAAAATATAATTAAGAAAACGATATTATAACTTTATTTTTAAATTTAAATTTATACTCTTACTTATTTCTTGAATCGCAAATTCGCAAATTGATCTTCTTGTTTAAGAATTCGTTTCTTTCAGTGCAAATTAGTTGTGTTTATGGAAAATGACTTTTTTCAACTGAAACTTTAATTGTTCCAGTTTTCGTCTGAAATTGATCTTTTTTTATAGTAAGTGAATCTTCTGGGTTAAAAGTTCTGTTCGGTGAAAAATTCATCTATTTTGTTGAAGATTCTAAAATAATTGTTTTAATGAATAATAATGAAAAATAAAATAATTAAAATAATTTTTAGTCGCTAAATTTGAACCACTAGCCATTTTAAAATGTGCTATAATTGTGCTATCATTTTAAAAATAATTATAGATTTTCAAACAGTGTCTAATATAGAATCCTGGAGAGTAAAATATATAAAAATTAGATAGAGCTAATCTACGATAAATTTTACATTATTCAATTATTATTTTTACTTTAGAATTCAGTAATTACGGAAGTTTTAGTTTTTAGTTTAGGGGCCTTAAATTTATAATATTGTGTGGTTCAACTTAGTTGAATTTCGTAACAATTCTGCGATATTATTTGTAAGATAAATAAACTAAGGCTTGTTATTTTCTTTTTGGGGTGACGTAGCCTATTTACAAGTTTCACAATATTATCTGCGGGTTGCGTAATTTATGGTATTAGGCTTCCTAATGTTCATTTCAAGTTGCAAATGAGTAATTAGTTTAATATTTCTAATTTTGATGGTAGTCTAAAAAAATCTTTGCAAATCAAAAGAAACGCTGGAAATGACTCAGATTTTTACGTATAGTTTAATGGTCATCCTGAAATATTTTAAAATACATTTGGTTTCTTTGTTCTATTTCAACCTTGGATCACGATTGTCTTAGTTTTTTATTTTGATACATTTATTTAAAAAGAATATTTAAAGTAATTTTAAAACCTCTCTATTTGTTAATTTTCAAAGAATTTTCTTAATTAAAAAAAAGAATTATGTTAAAAGATATTTAGAGATTTTGCAAAAATTTCTCAAATAATTTAAAATTTAAAAAGATTACAAAAAATTTAGCAGCTTTTTAAAAATTTTGAAATGTCTCGATAAAGAAATTTATTTTTTACATTCCTAGGAAAATTAAAAAAAATTGTAATATATTATTATAATATAATACATACAATATAATATCATATATAATATTCTTTTATTTATTAAATTAAATTCATTTAAGGTTCGCAAATATTTTAATAAACAAATGATATGTTTTAATAAACGCAATGTGTTTCCTTATTAATTATTAATATTAATTATTAATAAATAAATTTTAACCGCGTTCATTCTTTAGCTTAAAATAACTTTAGTTCATGTTTAATTTTAAAAAAAAGTATACCGAAAATTCCTTTTTCCCCTTAAATCGTGGGCTAGATTTCAGAAAAATAGTTATGACGAAAATCGCTTTTTTAATGAACTTATTATAAATAATTCAATTTGCTTACAATGTATAATTTTAGTTCATCTTTCAATCTTGAAAACTTTAAAAAAGTTCTGCGAAATGAAAAAAAATTATTCTAAAATCTTCCCGATTATAACTTACAATTTTCCTAACAATCTAGAGAATATTGTTTGATTCTCTTAAAAACTTTCCAAATTCATAAAAAGCTCATTTTTTTACAAAATTATAAAAATCTATATTTATCTTCAAATTTGCATAATTTTCAAATAAAGCATTCTCTTGAAAACTTTCGTAATTTAATTCATCTTCCTTTTTCAAAATCTTGATTGATATAAAT
>NC_046662.1:52537343-52540412 GCF_010883055.1 Belonocnema kinseyi | reverse complement strand
TGGGCCAAAAAGTTTAAGAGTGGACGAGAAAGTGTGGAAAATGTGAGTCATAATCGACGTCCAAGATCAAGTGTCTCTGGCGATAACATTGGTGCAGTTCGTCACCTTATTGAAAGTGACAGGCGGTTCACTATTCATGAAATCGCTTTACAGGTGGGCATTAGCTATGGAAGCGCTCAAACAATCATTAAAAATTATCTTGGTTTCAAAAAAATCTGTGCCCGATGGTTCCCGAAGTTATTGAACGAAGATCAAAAAAACATCCGACTGAATCGATTTCAGCAGGAGGGAGAGACTTTTTTGAAGCATATCGTGACATGTGAATAAACATGGGTGCATCATTACACTCCCGAGTCCAAGATGGCGAGTAAAGAATGGCGAAGGAAAGACGAAGCCGGTCCTGTGAAAGCCAAAACCCGTCTTTCAGCCGGTAAGGTCCTCGCGACCGTCTTTTTCGACTACAAAGGAGTGTTGCTCATTGATTTCCTACATGACCGACGTACGGTTAACGCTGCCTACTACTGCCAGCTGTTGGAGGCAGCAAAAGCCGCTTACAGAAGCAAAAGACGCGGAAACCCCATCAGAAACGTCATCCTTCCTCATGACAATGTCAGGCCAAGGAATTAACAAGCTTCCAAATCGCTGGAAAAAATATGTAGAGCGTGAAGGAGACTATGTAGAAAAATAATCAATAGTATTTTTGTATTGTTTTATAAATAAATAAATATTAAAAAAGAATTCCGGTTAATATTTGATTCACCCTCGTATATACGCTCTGCTACAATTCGGTTCGGTTTTGATTCCTCTAGAATCAAACCGAAGGGACTATGACAAAGCCACCGAACGCGTCCTCGGGTTGCGGATAGAGGGTCCCTGTACCAAAGGTTTCTGCTGCATATGGTTACAAAAATAAGTAGGCAGTCGCGGACAATTGTCCAGGTTTGGTCCCGAAGGAATTCACCCCCAAGCGGAGGTGTGAAAACCGTGCCGGAAGCTGAATGACACCTGGGTGAGGTGTCTAGAACGGTGACTCTGAAATACCGGGCGACCTCTCAGAGTAAGCAGCCCTATCCTTGCATGCGGGGCTCTACAAGGATGGACGAACCCCTTTCCCTAGCTTCTCGTTGGAACAACAATGACAACACCAAACATAGTTGTAGTAAGTGCGGGTCAAAACAACAGAACGCGCAGGGATCCCGACAATGGGTCGGCCAACAATGCCGAGCAATCTAGAGCTGGGTGAGCCAATCGAAATGGATTCAATGCGATGGATCAGCGGGATCTCGCGATCTTTGGGTAGACGGAGCGACTGAATCACGACTTGCTAGAGTGCTACGATGCGAGTGTGGCCCCTGAACGGGGTTACATGACACGGCTGCATGCTCTGTGGTGCGAGAAACACCCGGAGCTATCGCACTCTTCGCAGCAACGTCTGCGAAACCATGCGGAACCACTCCGTAAAAGGGGCTATGTAAGCGGAACGCCAACTCTACCACCGTAAAACAAAACCAACGCCTGATCATAAGACCAAAAGATGAATGCATCAACTTGCCATAAAGATAGGCTGGGCAAGACAGTACAGTCCCGCATTCAGTGTGTGATTGACTACATCACATCTGGCAGGAATTTTACCGCCAAGGTTCGAAAGATCGCTCGCGAACTCCGGACCCATTTTCAGAGAAAATCAATAGTTTCTCTCTGACTCATCTCGACTCTTCCAAGACCCTCCAGTTACTGTCGAACACCCACCCAAACCAGAGGAGGTCGGAGTATTTTGGAGAGAAGTCTATGAAGTTCAGCATAGACTGGACGAAGACTCAGAAAATATAAAGAGCTTCAAGGAGTTATGTGTTGCCCTCATAACACCTGATAAAGAATGCCCACTCATAACTACCGACGAGGTGAAAAAAGTGTTCAGAGGGATGAAGAACTATTCCGCACCGGGACCAGTTTGTATCAAAACCTTCTGGTGGAAGAAGTTTTCTTCAACCCATCAGCATTTGGCTCGTGTTTTCACCTCATATTTGAAGTCGGAAGAGCCGATTCCAGACTGGTTGGTAGAAGGGCGCACAATACTTCTGTGGAAACAGGCAACTTAGCTGACCCGAAGAATTACAGGCCAATAACTTGTCTGAACACGCTTTATAAGACATGCACAGCTATCCTAAATGATAGGATTGTTCGGGCTATTGAACCTGTCTGCAAGAAATGTATGAATAACGGGGCTCAAAGAAAGGCGTAGCTGGATGTCGGGAGAACTTGCTCATCGATAGATGTGTCTGCAAACATGCAGCATTCTACCAGCGTGACCTATCGATGGCCTGGATTAATTATCGGAAAGCTGTCGATTCGACATCCCATAGACTTATCATCTGTCTTTTGGAATTCTTAAAGGTTCATCCGCAAATAGTTGGTTGCATAGAGAGATTGATGCCGCTTTGGAAAACCAGATTTACTATCTCATCTGGAAAAAATCGTGTGACAACTAACAAGGTCACCTTTCATAGAGGTGTCTTTCAGGGCGACACCATGAGCCCACTCCTATTTTGCCTTGCATTATTGCCACTATCTCTAGCACTTCGCCATTCCGACGGGTACTTGTGCGGCAAACCTGCAGATCGAAAGTACAAGGTCACTTATGTATTTTACATGGACGATCTTAAGATCTATGCTAAAAACAGAGAGCAACTGAATCTAGCTCAGGGGATTGTCGAACGATATACTAAGGAAATTGGAATGGAATTTGGGTTAGACAAATGCGCCAAGGTTTATTTGAAGTGAGGAAAACTTAATGGCATCCCTGAAGATCCTGAGCTCGTCGATAGAAGCGCCATACGCATTCAGGATGTGACATCTATAAAGGATACTCTCCGAAGCAGATACAAACGTCTCATTAGATAGATTTGGTCTTCCAAACTGTCGGCGAGGAACAAAGTATCTGCAACGAACATGCTTGCCGTCCCGGTATTCTATTCATTTGGAGTAGTTCCATGGACGAAGAACGAGTTCAGATCTCTTGATATCGGGACAAGAAAGGTTATGCACATCAACAAAAGCATGCATCTTAAG
>NC_046662.1:52535781-52537243 GCF_010883055.1 Belonocnema kinseyi | reverse complement strand
TGTCATAAGGACAACCGCAGGATTTCGCCAGGAGCGGGTGCTAATCTGAAAAATTGCACCCGCTTCTAGCGAAACCGCGGTAAAATTTCAGCCACAACCACGTCTCACAACTGTGAGATAGGTGGTTACAGTCTGTAAAGGAATCAATACGAACATCCAGCAAAAGCCTCGTGCACCCTAAGAACACGGAGTGACCCAAGGACAATCACCTTCTGCATTTTTCCCGCAAATGTTCTAGCATATTGTTGACACGCAGGCATGCTTTTTAGGCTATTAGCAAGTGAAAGCTTGGCACCTCCAAGAGCACCGATGATAAGGACGATCAGTTTAAAAAAATATTCCTGGTACAATCGTTGCAACTCCCTTATAAGGTCTCGATACCTCTCTTTCTTTTCATTCTCCTTGGCTATGATGTTTTTATCAGCTGGTGCCGAAAATTCGATAACAAACGTGGTTCGCTTCTCGAAGTCAAGAGGAACCTTGTCAGGCCTCGAGTGAGCAACAGAAACAATTGTCGAGAATATAAAGTTCCAGTATATGCGGCACTTCCCATTCTCGACAATTGACTCAATTTCCCTAGGAGCATTTAGAGGAGCGATATTAAGGTGAATACCGTAGGAGTGACAGAAATGGTAATAAAGCACTCTTAGTGCCACATTGTGCCTTTGAATGTAGGTCGTTCCCGCGTGAGTTGGACAACTAGATAGTATGTGAGCTAAATGCTCGGGGTGTGCATGGCACGCCCTGCAGATATCATCAGGAATGTCTTGGCTCAAAATGTGGCGACGGTGTGTTAAGGTGGAAACGACACCGTCTTGTCATGCAAAAATGAAACCCTCTGTACCAGACTTCAATCCGGGCGATTTAAGGAGAGCAAACGTTAGCTCACAAGACATTGACTGATCCTTCACATTTCGGTGGAAGATACCGTGCATCCTCTTATCCTGCGGTTGTCCTTATGACAAATTTTTAATTATATATATATAATTAAAAATTTGCCAATATTCCGCGATCCCCTTGACGGCGTGAGATGTACAGTCGCGGAACGGAAGACTTAAGATGCATGCTTTTGTTCATGTGCATAACCTTTCTTATCCCGATATCAAGAGATCTGAACTCGTTCTTCGTCCATGGAACTACTCCAAATGAATAGAGTAGTACCGGGACGGCAAGCATGTTCGTTGCAGATACTTTGTTCCTCGCCGACAGTTCGGAAGATCAAATCTGTTGGATGAGACGTTTGTATCTGCTTCGGACCTTGTACTTTCGATTTGCGGGTTCGCCGCACAAGTACCCGTCGGAATGACGCAGTGCTAGAGATAGTGGCGATAATGTAAGGCAAAAGAGGAGTGGGCTCATTATGTCGCCCTGAAAGACACCTCTCTGAAACGTGACCTTGTTAGTTGTCACACGATTTTTTCCAGATGAGATAGTAAATCTGGTTTTCCAAAGCGGCATCAAT
>NC_046662.1:52529868-52535681 GCF_010883055.1 Belonocnema kinseyi | reverse complement strand
CTTTGCAGACACATCTATCGATGAGCAGGTTCTCCCGACATCCGGCTACGCCTTTCTTTGAGCCTCGTTTTCATACATTTCTTGCCACACAGGTTCAATTGCCCTAACAATCCTATCATTTAGGATAGCTGTGAATATCTTATAAAGCGTATTCAGACAAGTTATTAGCCTGTAGTTCTTCCGGTCAGTTAAGTTGCCTATTTTCGGCAGGTGTATTGTGCGCCCTTCCACAAACCACTCTGGAATCGGCTCTTCCGAGTTCAAATATGAGGTGAAAATACGGGCCAAATGCTGATGGGTTGAAGAAAACTTCTTCCACCAGAAGGTTTTGATACAATCTGGTCCCGGTGCGGAATGGTTCTTCATCCCTCTTAATACTTTTTTCACTTCCTCGGTAGTGATTGGTGGGCATTCTTTATCAGGTGTTATGAGGGCAACACGTAACTCCTTGAAGCTATTTATATTTTCTGAGTCTTCGTCCAGTCTATGCTGAACTTCGTAGACTTCTCTCCAAAATACTTCGACCTACTCTAGTTTGGGTGGGTGTTCGACAGTAACTGGAGGGTCTTGGAAGAGGCGAGGTGGATCAGAGAGAAAATGCTGATTCTCTCTGACCCACCTCTCCCTGCGCGCTAGACTTCTCTTAGCGTCAGATAGTATCCGTAGTCTCTCAGGAATATGCTGCCTGATGGTCAGCAGCTTTGACTTGTTAAGTGTGTGATAACGGGTCCGTAGTTCGCGCGCGAACTTTCGAACCTTGGTGGTAAAATTCCTGCCAGATGTGATATAGTCAATCACACATTGAATGCGGGACGCGTACTGTCTTGCACAGCCTATCTTTATGGCAAGTTGATGCATTCGTCTTTTGGTCTTATGATCAGCCGTTTTTGAAGAGTATTGAAATTTCTGCATATCAAAAAAAGCTTCATCTGAAAAAAAATATTTTAAAATCTTTTAGATTCTTTTTCGACACATTTTAAAATCCTTTAAAGTTAAAATCAACCCTCTAAAAACAAATTTGAGAAATTTTGAATTTTTCCAAAATCTCATTATCCCTGTGGTATCAAAATAAAATGCTACCAAATTTGTTGATGATTCTTTTCTCTAGATTCGATGGAAATAATTAACTAATTCTATCAAAAACCGTTTAATAAGAAATTTGCAGCTCTTTTTTGGATGAACAACTTTTTTATTCTATTTTTTCGTAGCCTGTGTCGTTTAACCAAAAATTTAATTTTTATTTTTCATGTTTTTTACAAATAAAACAAAAACTATTTGTTCTGTAAGAAAGTGATTCATAACTTTTCTAACAGAGGATGAATTTTGTATTTAAAAAGACAAATTTTCAATAAAAAATATTATAGATAAACGCCAACTCCTTCCAGACTGTCGAAGGCCGTATAAAGATTTATTCAGAAGACAAACCTAGTCTTCTGTTTCCAATTTTTTTGCATACTTTTGCTTTTATTCCAATCTTGCTGGTGTTGCGTTCTGTTTGAAGGATAATTTCTAGAGCTTCTCCAAGGAAATTCGGTGTCTCCATATACACTTCCTCTTCAATCACATCATTTAAGTAGGCAGTTGTGACGTCAAATTGTGTGATTGACATTACATGTTCAGCTGAAAGCGACACCAAAAGTCTAATGGATCCTAAACGAACTACTGGAAGCGAATGTTTGGTTGAAATGGATTCCCGGACGTTGAGCGAAACTCCACTCTACTATTTGCGCTTTTCTTCTCTCCAAAGTTCCATCCGGGTTTTATTTATCGTCGTTTTTGATGCTCGATTATACTTCGCTTTCCATGACACGATACCATTCTTCTGCGCCGGGACCGGTCGTTGCCTGATTCGTAGGTACTTCAGCTAGACGAGCTTCTTTCGGTTCTACATTTTGAGTTTCATCACGTCGTTCCTAGTTCCTATCTTCCTCGATGTTCTCATCCTGATCTTCCTCTGGCACAGGAGCAGGAACCTCATTTTGGCTCAGAGGTTGTATTGCGACTTCGAATTCTTTTTTTTCAGGATGTGGAATCCCCACGATAACCTCTTGACTAGCAGGATTTTCAGGGATAAATTCTTCATAGATGTCTTTCGTAGGTTCCTAGAGTTCTTAAGAAATGTAACATCTCGTGTTGTTTGAGCAATCTTTTCTTCAGCAATCCACTCTATAACCCTTTGATTTGTCATCGCAGCCCAGAAAAATTTCCTTCTTGCCACGTTCTTCAACTTTTTATTTCCCTGGGGATCTGCCCAAGATAATGACATTAAATCCGAACTACCTGAAATAGCTGACGTGCGGTGCTCTTCCGTTCCATACTTCTTAAGGTGTTCGCCTATCCCGGCTCTTCGTTCTTCTCTATATCAAAGAAATTCTAGTGTTGATATACGGTCAAATAAACATTTGTTTGATTCAAAGAAATTTTATCGTTAATTCTTTTTTTTCGATTCAAAGAACTATTTCCTTAATTTAAACGGAAATTTTTTTAAAAGAAATATTTAGTTTCTTCACACCGTATATTTATCTTAATTGAAGAAATATTTAATGAAAAATTTCTTTAAATAAAAAAAATATAATTTTTCATTTAAACATTACATTTCTTTAAATTAAATCACTATTTTGGTTTAAAGAAGGGAACAGGTTAGTTTAAAATCAACATAAATTTTCTTTCAGTTCATTAATGAATTATAAATAAATTAACTTTTTCATGCAGCAAACAATTCTTCACCAAAAATTAAGGTACAAAGATAAATTGTAACGAAATTGTGCTCAGAAGTAACAAAAATTTACATAAAAGCAAACCAATTTGACAACATCTGTTCCGAAAGACGCGTTAACGTAAAATAATCAAAAGTGATTTGTTCTGCGCAATCTCGTGGAGCATTGGGAATGTGGATTAAGTAATTCTTTCTTTGATTCTAAGAAATAAGTTGCTTATTTCAAATTACTGACTCTCAAGAAAATATTTCTTTCATTGTTCTCAGTAACTTTTTTGAATCAAAAGAATTTTGTTTTAAATCCAATTAATTATTCAAACTGATAATTTCTTTAAATTAAGGAAACTACGTGTCGTCATTCATTAAAATCAAATAAATTTTCTTTCGACATAAAAATATTTTTCTGTTGAATCAAAAGAACCTAGGCAAAGACATGTTTTTTAAAATTTGATATGAACTTTTTTCTAGGTGTAGAATATGGTTGTTATATGGGTAACAAAATATTTGGTTGATCAGTACAATTTTTCGGTTATTTAAATTTGGTTTCTTATACGATATATTTTGGTTAATTCAAGCAAATATTTCAGTTGATCCAAATTGGTAAACTGAACCAAAATTTTGTTCTTTTAACCAAAATGATTTCTTAAATCAACTCAATTTGGTCAATAGAATGATTTTGTTGAATAAAGAACAAATTTTTCCAGGGTGCACTTCCAGAAATTTTTTTTTTTTTTTTTAAAGTAAATTAAACCTAAAATTTCAATTTATGCCCAGAAAGCCCAACAATCCCAGAATGTTAAAGGAAAAGGAATGCCTAAATAGAGGTGCTATCTAAATGGACCTAAGTTTGATGCAGAGAACAACAATGCGTAAAAAATAAAATATGCTTCTATATAGAATCTCTAGTTAATATTTATTCCCCCTGTGTCTGATTGTGAAACTACAAACATAAAAAAGTTTGAATAGCTCAAGCATGGCAAGACACTTAGAAATATCTGGCTAAGTGTGGGTCACGGCTGAATGGTAGCATGACGCAAGCCTTGCTCTTATCCGCCTCCTAGTCTTAGGACACGCTAAATACAAATGAACATTCTTAAGAACATGTAATTAATTGTCAGAGAAAATTAGACAGCGTTAAAAATCGAAATATTAGGTCTGCCAATAGACGACACGTCTCTAAATATTAAGTTCACTGCCCAGGTGCACAGGGTCGCGCACCAGATGGTTTAGCACGTATTCTATTAGAACTTGTTAGGAATTTAAACTGTAACAACTGCCAAAATAACTACCAATAGTGAGTCGACGATCCAGGTGAACCGGGTAGCACACCAGGTAGCTTAGCATGAATTCTACAAGAAATTGTTCAAATATTAGATTGTTCCAATAGCCAAAATTACTAAAAACTGTAAGTCGACGATCCGCGTGCACCCGGAGGAGCTCCAGGTAGTAGTTCAGCACGTAATACACGAGAACTTTTCTAAAATTTAGATAATGTTAATAACAATCGACTCACCATTGCTAGTTATTTTGGCAGTTGGCAAAATTAAAATTCTTGAAAACTTCTCGTAGAATACTTGCTAAACTACCTGGGGCGCGACCTGGCGCACACGAAACGTCTACTTACTATTTCGAATTGTTTTCGATATTCACAAAATTTACATGTTCAAAAAGTTCTAGTGGAATACGTATTTTACTATTTGGTGCTTGATTCTGTAAACTCGGATAGTCGACTCACATTTTTCAAGTAATTTTGGCTGTTGGAACAATCTAAATTTTTAAAAAGCTCTCGTAGAATACGTATTTTACTACTTGGTGCTCGATCCGGTGCACCCAGATCGTCGACTCAAAATTTTTAATAATTTTGGCTGTGGGAACAACATAAATTTTGAAAAAGTTCTTGGTGAATACGTACTAGGCTACCTGGTTCACGACCAGGTTTACCCGGATCGTCGACATACTAAAGGTCATTATTTTCGCAGTTGGCACACTTTAAATTCTTAAAAAGTTCTCAGAAAATACGTGTTAAACTACCTGGTTCGCGACCCGGTGTACCCGGGTAGTGAATTTACCATTTAGAGACGTGTCAGCAAGGCTTGCGCCATGCTACCATTCAGCCGTCACCCATGCTTTAGCCAGATATTTCCAAGTGTCTTGCCATGCTTGAATCATGCAATTTTTTTCCACGTGGGATTTTGCCTGAATCTAATAAAACGTTCTCCTAAATTATTAGGTTGACCCAACAAACGAATTTTGTTGATTAATAAGATATTTTCTAAAATCAACAAAACAATTCAACCAAAAACTCTAATTGACTTATGCAAACGATTTTGGTTAAGTGAACCGAAATTTTGTTGTTTTAACCAAAATAATTTCTTAAATCAACTCAATTTGGTCAACAAAATGATTTTGTTGTATGAAAAACAAATTTTTTTTGGGTGATCTTCTGGAAGAAAATTTATTTTTTGAAAAAAGTAAATTAGCTCTAAAATTTTAATTGGTGTTCAAGAAAGCCCCAAAAGCCCAAAAAGTTGAGGGAGAAGGAATGCTCACATGGAGGTGCTTTCTAAATGGACCTAATTTTGATGCAGAGAACGAAAATGCTTGAAATCTACAATAAACTTCTTTATAGACACTCTCGTTAATATTTATTCCTCTTGTGTCGGATTGAGTAACTATAGTTTCTCAATTAGATTTTTTTGAAATTTTTAAAATAATTTCTGGTACAAAAAAAATTAATTTCGTGATATTTTCTCATTTGGCTAGCCATTATAATAAATAATAGATAGAGAACATATACATGCGTAGAGTAAAATGTATTCAAAATCGAGAAAGTTCTAGTGTGATCAATTTTACATTATTATTTTGACACTAAAATTGACGATTTTCAAATGTTTTAATTTTTAGTTTAGATGATTCAAAATAAACGAAAGTGAAGTAGATTAACTGTGTAAATAATTCTGTTCTTTCATTTTCTGGTAAGATAGCCTTTTTACGAGTATCAAAATATTACTTTCGAGAAATGTTTTGGTCAGAAATTTTTCCTGTAGAGTTTAATAGTCATCCTGAAATATTAAAAAAAAAAAAAATATATATATAT
>NC_046662.1:52490655-52529768 GCF_010883055.1 Belonocnema kinseyi | reverse complement strand
CTATAGAGATGGCATTACTAGACTAGAACACCGCTATGAGAAATGTATCAGCCTTGGAGGAGATTATGTTGAGAAATAAAAAAAAAAATTCTTAAAAACGTTCTTTTTCTTGGTCAGGCCGGAAACTTATCAAGCCACCCTCGTATATATATTTTATTTTAGACTGACGATTTTTCAAACCAGAAAAGGTCTAAAATTAATGCTATAAAAAATATTACCTAATAGTAAAAAATAATCGTAGTAAATACTGAAGTGAAAAATTATTTTCTTTTATAAACTTCTAAAGAATATAGAGTTTATCCGCGATTTCTGAGATATAGACTACACTCAGAAAAATGTTTGATTCCAAAATTTGTTTGATACCATATCAAAGTTAGAATTTGTTGGATTCAAAAAAAAATGGTTGGATACAATCTACTGTGAATTTTAATCAAAGACGCTTTGTTTGAAACAAAAAAATGTTTGTCAATAAAAAATAAGTCAAAAATTTTGTTGGCCCCATATAAAAACAAGAATTTTTTTGATGCAAGCAAACATTTTTTTCAGTGGACTTAGATATATGTTAATTAAGTCAGAGATTCCGAGTAGGGTCTATTTTCTTGCGTGAAACATAAATGGAAATTTTTTATCTTTGAATAATAAAAAGCAAGCTCAATTCTATTTTAGTTAAAGCTAAAGAAAAATTATCCTTATGCTTTCTCAAAAGAAACATGGCATTCGGTAAACATAGAGGCTGCTTTTTAAACGTAAAAAATGGTAACTATAATATCAATTCCACATTTAAAATTCTTCAGAAAATAGATTTCATGGTAAAACACTGGACATCCTATTATGAGATAATAGTAGTCAAAATGTTTGTCTATCATTATTATACACGCAGAAAAAAATTCTGCTAAGATTACAGAATTTTCAGTGAAAATATGGACAGCATATTAATTTTTTGTAAAGAGTACCGAATTTCCTACAGAGTTTACAAAATTTTCAGTTGTTTTATAAATTTGCGGATATTTTCTGTGATATTTACTAAACTTTTTTGTGAAACTAACATCTTCAAATTGAAAGATTTAATCAAAAGCCTCTAAATGTTACAGGAAATATCCATAAATTCATAAAATAACTGCGAATTTTGTCAACTTCGCAGAAAATTTGGTAAACATTATTGAAAATCCTGTAACCTTAACAGAATTTTTATTCAGAGTAAAATTATACAGCTAAAAGACTTTTTTTTTGCAATCAATACTAATTTTAAAGTCCAAAAATCAAAAATGATTTTATCCTTCGGGGTTCAGTACCATTTTGAATGTTTAGATAAGCTTATATTCGAAGCATTGAAAATTGAAACATTTTCACTTTGAAATTAGGAAATTTAAATTTAGACGTTTTAAATTTTAAAATGTCTCATTTATTCATTGGAAGTGTAAATTCCATGAATATTACAAATTGTAATTGAAGAATTTGAAAAAATAAATATTAAAAATTTATTAATATTTGACTGTGGACGAATTCATAAAAGAATAATTATGTAAATATCAGCAAACAAAAAGCTCTAATGATTTGTTTTTCATTCTACTGTACCTATATATAATTTTTATGTTTTCTCTTCGATTCCAGTTTAAATGTATTGAATGCATAATTATAGAAAAGCCTAATTTTCGAGTACTCCCGTATAAAAATTTCTCAGTTTTGAAAACTATAATTTTGAGAATATATTTTTGTAAGTCTCTTAATTTTTAACCTCTCAATTCGGAGCCATTGCAATATAAATTTTTTTTTTATTGGGCAACTCAATATTGAAAAATTCTCACCACTAGCAAAATGTAAAATTATTCAGTTTTTAGCATTACAAATGTTTTAAATTAATAGAATTTAAAAAACTTATATTTTAAAACAGTGTTGAATTTTAACCGAATTGCGTACTTTTTCTTGGTACTATTTTTAACGTGAATAAACAAAGGTGAAATACATTAAACGTGTGAATAATTTTATTTCTTTATTGAGGTGACGTATGTAGCCTCTTTAAAAGTTTCACAATATTACCTACGGGTTGTGTTATCTATAGTTTAAGGCTTCACATTGCTTAATTAGATTTGAAAATGAGTTGTTAGAATTTAATTTTTTCTAATTTATAGTATATTAGCAGAGATGACCGGAAAACATTTTTTCAAACCTTTGAAACATTTTTCGTATTTTTCGTTGTTTGATTCAAAATTTAAATGTTGTGGTGTCAAATTTTGGACAATTCTAATACTTTCTAAATCATAAATGATGAGAATCTAATACATTATTACAAATTCTTATCTAGTTTTTGGATGAACAACTTATTTATATCAATTTGTTTTCGTATCTTTTGTCCGTTTTCCACACATTTTTAATTTTTATTTTTAATTTGATTTTTATAATTGAAACCAAATTACGTGTCGTATCAAAAAGTGATTCATAACAAATTTGTAACTCTTTTCTAGGTAAGCAATTTTTTTAATTTTTTTTTTTTTGTAACTTTTGTCGGTTTTCCAAGAATTTTAATTTTTTTATTTTCTACGTTTTTTTTACAAATAAAACAAAAATTACGCGTCCTATCACAAAAAGATTTTTATCGAATTTGTAGATCTTTTATGATTTTTCATTATTTTTTGTGTGATCAAAATTTGAATTTTTAATTTTCCAAGCCAATTCAAAAAGTTGTTAGGATAATCTTGTAGGGCTTTCAAAAAGCAATGTTTTTCTTCTTTTGAAGAAATGTTGTTTTTAAAAAAATGTTACTTTTTTGTTCAAAAATGTAATCATTTCCTTAAAAATGCATGTACATATTTTTTTTTAAATTCATCTTTTTGTCTAAATATTTAACTGCTTGGTTGAAAATTAAACTCTTTGGTTAAAAACTTGTTTCTTTCTAAAAACTGATTTCTTTCATTTAAGCTTGAACTGTTTTGTTAAAAATCATTACTTTTCCTTCCAAATTCATTTTTAAATTGAAAATTTAATTATATTAACTACTTCGGCATCAATTCAATCTTTTTTGGTTCCAAAGGCAAATGTTTGGTTGGAAGTAAATCTGGTTTGGTTGTAGTTTTAAATACTTTTTTTATTCGTATTTATTGGTTAAGTTCAAATATTTTTTTATTTCAATTTAAATCTTGTTTGTTTCAAATATAAACTAATCTGCTTTTTGTTAAAAATTATCCTGTTTTCATTGGAAGTAGAAATACTTTGTTACGAAACCATTTTTTGTCGTTCAAGCTTTATCATTTTAGTCAAAAATTGATTACTTATTTAAATGCTTTTCTTGAAAATTCATTTTTTTCTTTGTATACAAATCCAAGTACCTCGTAAAAAACTGAAAGGCTTCGTTAAAATTATATTTTTTTAAAGGTTCATCATTTTAATCGAAACCCCCTTTTGTTTTAAATATCAACTCTTTGGTTAAAAATTAGTATTTTTTGTTGAATTTAACCATTTTATGTTCAAGTTAAAATAATTCTTGGTTAAAATATCATTTCTCGTGAAAATATTCATTTCCCATTGAGCACAAAATTTGGCGACGTCTTTACGACATCGTAACGATATCTTCACGACAACTTTACGACGTCCTATGCCCATGTCGTTAAGGTGTCTCTACGATATAGCAAAGGCACTGAAACGACATGGACATAGGATGTCGTAAAGTTGTCGTAAAGATGTCGTAACGATGTCGTAAAGACATCGCCAAATTTTGTGCTCACTGGGTTTTTTTGTTAAATAAAATTCAACTACGTGACAATGTTTCTAAATTGTAGACGCTACATAAGGTTTACAGTTTCATAATTTAACCTTCTTATTCTTTCAAAAGTGTTGATAATGCTACACGATTGGGTTATTTCATAAAATATATTTTTTTTTTTATTTTTTTTTATAGCCTTTTATTATAATGAACAGTTCTTACTGAATTTATTTATTTTTATCAATAAATAATTTCTTTTCCACTATTGAATTAGGAAATATCTCGAAGAATTGAATTATTAATTTTCTACTAATCTTTGGTGGCTCAATTTTCGCTAATTGAATATGTAAAATTCAACTCGTGATTAGGTAAATTTGGCCAATTTTGATTAAAAGATACCTCAAAGTATCTTTTGCAAAAAGGAAAAAGCTTTACAAAATTCTTACCAATTTTGCTAAAAAAATCTGTTTTCTAGGGGGAAAAAGGTGGAAAAGTGGCGCATGAAGTTTTACATTCGAGACAGACTAGTTTACGTTTAAAATTTCATAATATGACCTTATTGTTTCAATAGAGATAGAAATGTTACATTATCATATCGTTTGCTTAAATTGTTCTATTCTTCACGGTTTCCATATTTATCACTTCTCAAAATTATTATATAAGTTATAAATAATCTTCTTTTCCTTGTCGAAAAAATGGGTGTATCGCAAAATTCTCGAAATCATTGCTGTCACTTTTCCTCAATTCTGATTGAGTAATTTGGAAAATACGAAGGAAAGAATGTTGCGGAATTCCCATACATAATTAGGAAGTTCACACTCAGTAGGTACAAAGTTTGGTGAAGTCTTTACGATGTCGTTACGACATCTTTACGACAACTTTACGACATCCTATGTCCATGTAGTTAAGGTGTCTTTACGATATCGTAAATAAGTCGTATGATCTGACGATGTCTTTACGATACCGCAGACATCGAAACGACATGGATATAGGATGTCGTAAAGATGTCGTCACGTGGTCGTAAAGACGTTGCCAAATTTTGTGCCCACTGGGTATTTCTGTGTATAATAGAACTAAAAAATTGTAAGGTTTATCAATGTAAAACTTCATTATTACATTTTGAATTGAAATACGTTTTTTTTAAACAAAGAAGGGATCGCAATAGTTAAATTTGCAACCAAACTCAAGAATCTTTCATAAAAAAAGTATATTTACAACAAAAAGATAAATAGTTGATAATCCGATTAAAAACATTTTAATATAAAAAACAAAGTTAAATTAAAACAAAAGATATGCATTCTTGACGCGAATAATATTGAATTTTGGATTTTAAAGAAGGCATGTCTTGAGCAAACTAAGTAAATTTTATACTGAAAAAGATTAATTGTCGAGCAAAAATGAAATAGCTGTATTTTTATTTTTTTTTAAATGTTCTTTTTCAACAAAAAATTGAATTTGCCACAAAAAAAGTTAACATTTAACTAAAGAAATGAACATTGAGCGCGCCTAGGGTGCACGACTGTTGATATTTTTATAGCTTGTGTCGTTCGTGAAAAAAAAGTTTTTTAATGTTGTTTTTTACTGATAAAAGAAAAGAGGACAATCTTCGTATATTCATTTTGTAAAAATCGATTTTTTCTGAGTCAGGTGTCTCGAAACGTGGAGATTTGGTGAAAACCGAGAAAGTCAAATTTTGCATTAAATCAAAACCTTCTCATTAGGATGAGAATTTTGTAAAAAACTAACCCCATAGTTGAATTTTCATGCCGGAAGATCACTTTTCTGTCAAAAGAAGACAAATTCTCTACATCTATTTCTTATTCTGTATATTCATTGTTCTATTAAGATAAATAAATGAAAATGAAATTCTTATCAAATTGATTAATTTTGTGCCAAAATAGAATAATTTTTAATAATTAATTTCTAACCAAACATTTTAATCCTTAATGAACTTTTGAGCCTAACAATTAAGTTTTCCATACAATAGATAAATTTTTCGCAAAAAATAGAATAGAAAACTTTCACTTAGAGAAACATTTTTTTAAACGAAACAAAAATGTTTAGCAAAATAGCTAAATTTTAATTCAAACAAATTCATTTTAAATCAAAAACAATAAATGTTTATAAAAAATGCCATAAAATTAAGTTAAATTTTTAGTGGACAAAATTAATTTGAAGAAAAACTAAACAAAAACTCAAAACAAAAACTGTACGTCCTATTAAAAAATTATTAATAGCAAGTTTGTTGCTTTATTTTGTTTGAGCAGCTTTGGTCTATTAATCTTTCACAGCTTGTGCCGTGCGTCCGAAAATTAAATTTTTCTATTTTTTCTTTCGTTTTTTAAGTTTGACACACAAACGGTTTTACAAAAACGTCATTTTTCAGGATTTTCATCTTCTTCGGGTAAACAACTTTTATCTATTTATTTTATTGGCAGCTTGTGCCGTTTGTCCCAAAAATTAGACGTTTTTATTTTAATTATTGATTTTTACGTATTATAAAAATTACGCCTCCTAAAAAAAATATTTGACAACAAGTTTGCAGATCTGTTTTAGATGGATAATTTTTGTACAATCAACTTTCTCGTATCTTGCATAGTTTGACCGCAAAATGGAATTTTTCTTTTTTTATTATGTTTCGAGAGGTCAAATTTTGAATTTTTGATTTTCCGAAAACATTTAAAAAGTCATTTATTTGATCGAAAAGACTTGAAGAGGATAAATTGCTTCTAATTTACGAATACCAAAAATTTCCTTACATACAATTTTTAAATAAAAAAATGGTTTAAAAAATGTTGAAAATGCTCTAACTTTTTGAATTTTCATCCAAAATTGTTGGCTGACAAAATTTTTTTTCCTTTCAGGTATTAAACACATCTGCCAAGGATTAATCCAATCTGATAATTTTTTCGAAGGTCATCGTGCCTGAAGACTGCAGACTACAGGCGGACAGACGGACAGATCGACGGACAAACTTTCTAACAAAATTTTTGTTTTCTGATTCCCGTTGTTTTGGTAGGCAATGGCAATTTCCCTACATCAATCTCTGTGGGACATTAAAACAACCCTTAAAATAGTTTTAAACACTTTTCCCGCTGGAATATTGTTTTCACGTTTATATTGAATTGATTTCCGAACACAGTACTATAATAAAAAAAATCTCTGTATTACTTGGGTCAGAAATAGATTCAATATAAATGTGGACAAAATATTTTATCGGGAAAAGTCTTGGAAATTGTTTTAAGGGTCGTTTTATTATCCCTTAGCGAGCCAAATAAGGATATAAAAATATTTAAAAATCGCGGAAGATTTTTCGATTATACTATTAATGTCGGAAATGACTTCACAATAAATTTGGAATATATATCCTAACAGAAATTGCTGTGGGTGCATGGGAAGCAAAAAATAGATTATTTGAACAGTGAATAGATTAATGTGAAATTGATCAGGGGAGTCAAAAATTGTTGGGTTTTTATTTCGAAACAGGAACTTATAAATATCTTTTATTTTATTATAAATTAATTATTCTGATCAAAACAACATCAGAATAAATCAATTCTTTCTTAAAGGTTAACATAAATTTTCTCTTGCTGTGTCAAAGATTACTATTAATTTCATAGACTTATTAAACTAAAATTTTCAATTTAGGAAGAAAGAATTTAAAAATTACTAAAAATTAATTTAAATTCCCAACATAAAAATTTTTCCATTAACAAAAAAAAACTTTGTTCCGATAAATAAAAAAAACGTCTTCTTTCATGTTCAAGAAGGGTGAAAAAAATTAATAGAGATTTTAGTTGAAAAGAGTTTTATTTATGTGTATTTAATGTTTAGAGAATAGTTTGCAGAACAGGATTTTGTATCTCTTATTTGTTCTGTCGAATAAGGTTTTTCTTTAGACTGATTTCTGAAAAAAATCATTTTTTTAAGGTTCATCATTCTAAGTTGAAAGTTCAAGTATTTTTCTAAACATTTCTTTTTGTTCTTGTTGCAAAGGCACTTTTTAGAAATTGATATTTGAAATTAAAAACTGATTTTTTCTGTTTTCTCGGCACTCTGAAATTTCCCGGCGGGGAATACTCAGAGTTTAAAGTAGGTACCCTGGCTCACCTCATCAACGACCATTTTCCGGGCTTTTCAAAGTTAGGAGACGAGAGGAAGACACCTCCGACGCAATCTAAGCTGCCTGTGGCCAAACTGGGTCCGAAATAGCGGCTAGCCAAACCGATTGTTACCCTAGCCAGGATCAGGTGGGCGCTGAAGTCCGTCAGTCCTTATAAGTCTCCTGGTACGAATGGCAAATATACAATCTTCTTACAGAGGGCTGGTCAGATCATCACAAGGCCGATTGTAAGACTTGCTAGGGCTAGTCTGATGTTAGGTTATGTTCTGATGGCCTGGAGGGATGCGAGAGTAGTCTTCATTTCGAAAGCAGGCAGGATCGGTTAGTCTTTACCTGATATTTTCCGTTCCATTAGCCTCACATTTTTAATACTAAAAACAACGAAAAGACTCGTGGACAGATATATCTGCAATAAGATCTTGTCATGCTATTCATACTATATAGTCATGCTATAACTAGGCTACTTAACAAGCAACAACACGCCTATAGGGTTGGTCACTCGACTGAGGCGGCCCTTTACACAGCAGTTAACTAAGTCGAAGGGCAACTTAAGCAGAAAGGCTTCGTGATTGGAATCTTTATGAATATCCAAGGAGACTTTAACTTAACACTATAGAGTTGATCAGGCTGGCAATAATCGCCCACGGATAGCCTATCGCAGTTGTAGAATGTATCTGCCACATCTTGGCCAATAAGAACCTAACTACGACTAAGGGTGATACCACTTTATGTGAAACCGTTGTCTCGAGATGTCCGCAGGGAGGTGTTTTATCGCCTCTGCTGTGATGCGTGGTAATGGATGAACTGCTTCATCTGCTCATGAGTCAAAACCAATATGTTATAGGCTATATGGACGATATAGTGGTTATCTTGCGTGGCCAGCATCTGGATGTGCTCTTCGCAGTAATGCAGCAAGCACTCAAAATAGTAGATTCATGGTGTAAGAAGACTAGTCTATCAGTCAATCCGAGTAAGACATATGCAGTTGTATTCACCAGGAGGTATGCAGTGGCGTGTCACGAGTACCTTGAAACTGGCCGAACAACAATTGGAAATCAAAGGACAAGCTAAATATCGGAGAGTCATTCTCGATAAGAAGCTGTCAGGAAACGAGCACTTGGAAAACAAGTACAAGAAGCTCGTCGCGCGTCTTTGGCTTTGCAGGAGAGCTATAGGGAAAAGCTGGGACTTGAAACTAGAGAGACTTATGTGGATCTACACAGCGATCTTGCGACCCAGGCTAACCTATGCGACAGTGGTCTGATGGAGCAGGGTTGACCTGTCTACCTGTCCCTAGTGCTTCTAAGTCAACATCTATGGTAGCTCCGGGGACACTAATAGATTTGGAGCTCCTCCATCTCACCATGAAGACCGTGGTTGCGTGGTTCAAACTAGAGCAAGCAAAGTCAACCAGAAAGCCGATGAACCATGTTACTAAAATCATCCACCCTCGGCACATCGAGACATTAACACCAGCAATATTGGATGAAATTTTAGACTTTTAACGACAGAGACTTGTTGTTCTTACTGCTAGACTGCGTCGGTACAAGAAAAGTAATGCACGAAGGCAAAAAAACCGAAAGTTTCTGACAGATGAAAGAAGGTTCTATCGTGAACTGAAAGTAAAGCCAAATAACCACCAAGTTACAGAAGTCCCTCAGTTGGAAGATATGACTAACTACTGGTCGGGTGTTTGGGGAAAAATGAACAGATGCAATTTGGACACTGCGTGGTTCTAACTGGAGGAAGCAAGGGCAAGCAATAGTCCTGAAATGCATCTGAAAAACATCACAGCTTTGGATGCTTCAGTGGTCTTGAAAAGGCAAGTAATTGGAAAGCTCCAGGTCCGGAAATGGTGCACAAATTCTGGTACAAGTACCTGATGAGCGTGCATGTTGCGTTGGCAAGGTGTTTTCAGAAGATCATTAAACACCCAGATTTGATGCCAGGTTTTATGTTCCAAGGTACTACGTGTATGATACAAACAAAACCAGATGCTCAAAATCCATCTGACTTTGCACCGATAGCCTGTCTTCCAACAATTCATAAATGTCCTGCAGCTATCATTGCAGATAAGGTTTATTCTCATTGCGACGAGAATGACATTCTTTTAGAAGAACAAAAAGGATGTTGTAAAAACTCACGAGGCTGTGAAGATCTAATCACTATAGACGCTGTTGCCATGACTCAAGCTGGTGAGCATCGAATAAACTTACATATGGCATACATTGACTAAAAGTAAGCATTTCCTTCTGTGCCGCATGACTATTTTCTTGAAGTTTTAACACTTTACAAAATCTGTCTACGCATTATTGACTTTCTAAGCCATGCGATGAGGCTCTCGGGTACAAAAATCGAGTATTTTGAGCATGGTCAACCAAGGATGACTAAATCAATAGGCTTTACGACGGGTATATTTCAAGGAGACTCCTTCAGCGCACTATGGTTCTGTTTAGCGTTGAATCCATTGAGAAAAACACTAAACAGCATGTCTCATGGGTTCAGAATTCATGATAATGAGGATGGTCATCAAGTGACCAATCTTCTTTACATGGATGATCTTAAGCTGTACGCTAGTTCAGGCCAGAAACTGCAGTAAGTGATCGATGTCACAAAGCAGTTTTCCAATTATATCCACATGGAGGTTGGACTAGATGAATGTAGAACAGTGCATTTAATCAGAGGCGAATTAGGGACCGCAGAGTTAGAGAACGGGTTTGAAAATGACATGCAGGTAATGACTGCAGGTGAATCATATATGGTAAATATCGGGGTATTCATGAATCTAAGGGTATTCAACATATGATAGTTAAGATAAGCCTAACGGATGTCTTCACTACGAGACAATAATGAATTATAAAGAGTTTTCTCAACTCTGCAAACAAAATTAGGGCGATCAACACATATGCCATCCCTGTCCTCACGTACTCCTTTGGGCTTATAAAATGGTCTAACACCGACCTGGGAAAGTTAAACAGCATTGTTCGCGTGAAAATGACAAAGCACCGAATGCACAACAGAAATTCAGCGATTGAAAGGGTAGTTCTACCACGACATTTAGGGGGTAGGGGCGTTGTAGATGTTAAAAAACTGTGTAAGTTACAAATTATACAGTTACGAGAATATTTTAACAGTAAACGAAATGCTACACTTTACAGTAGCATCTGTAAAGCGGATCTTGACTATACACCCTGAACTTTGTCCACAGATGGGGCCTTGATTATCAGGGCAGACCCCATAGAGGAATTAGAAATACAATAGAGGCAGAAAGCCATCCATGGCGAGCACACCAAAACGTTAGATCAAAATCCACAGACGGAAGGATTCCTCATTGCAATACAGGAGAAGGTTGTCAGCACCAAGAATTATCGCAAACACGTGTTACTTCAAGACGTGGTTGACCGATGCCGATTATGTGGAGATACCAACGAATCGATCGAGCACATTATTGATGGCTGTCGCATAATGGCTCAGACAGAATATACGCACAGACATAATGATGTTGCGGGCATTATACATCAACAACTTGCCCTAAACCTAAGACTCTTAGAAGAATGGATGCCCTTTTATAGATACATTCCAATGTCCGTTTTAGAAAGCAAAGATTACATCTTATATTGGGATGTTACTATCCAAACTAATTAATAAGTCCAAACCAATCGACTTGACATCGTGATGCGAGAAAAAAAAGGTGGAAGATCATCATCGACATTACTTGTCCGCTTAACCGAAATTTGCAGTCAACTTATACAATCAAGATCCACAAGTATAGCGAGTTAAGGCATGAAGTAAAGACCATACGGACAAATGTGAATCATGCATCTATTCATCCCATTGTGATTTCTGCTACAGGGAATGTGCACGGAAGATGCACTGAACAGCTTGAACATTTAGGAGGCAATAGGTTATTGGCATCAGCTCAAAAGGCGGTTTTATTAAACACCTGTCGCATTGTAAGAAACTTTCTTGATCATCAGGAAGCGAGCGAGTAAAAACCCGTGGAGTGGAATATGGTAGCTCGAAGAAAGCATCCAGAGGTAACTGTTTGTCATGAGTCAGTTGACTTAGTCCGTGGTTATGATGTATAACCGGGTGTACTCGAGTAAAAGTTTAATGAAAACACTGGAATAATAATAAGAGAGCCTTGGTGGCTCATTCAGTTAGACGCTCGGACTTTACCTCAGACTTTCGGGGTTCGATCTGTAAGCTGATACATCTGGAAATTTTTCTATGTATCTTCACCGAGATTCTGGTGGTTCGGAACCCACCTTAAGCTGTAGGTCCTCCTATCGTGTACTTGACTGCAACCCAGTCCATCAAAGATGAGGTAAGAACCAGACTTTGTAATATGTAATATGCCCCAATATGTTGGGGCATGCTGCTCTCGTGAGATCACTTGATTGCATTATAAAATTGCGTCCGTAACTGATTATACATACCGGGACAGCCCCGTTACAAAATAATCAAATAAAATCCAACTCTAAAACCAAAAAATGCCTATGATATGTTGGGCAGCATCCATCTTAAACCTGTGACAACATTTCAAATTTTTTAGATGGCAGCTCTAAGAAAGCATCCAGAGGTGATTGTTGTCACCTCCAACGCTCGCGGCCGCTCGTAATTGTATGTCTACAACATCAGCGCAGGAGGTTTCAAGTATCGTATTGCATTGACTTATAATATCCTTATCTCATCAGTCACTTAACTTAGTCCGTTGGTATGGTGTATAACTGGGTTGACCCGAAAATAAGTTTTAAATAATTATAATATTAATAGAATATTTTGGGTTAACAATATTACAGGTTTTAAGATTCCTGCATTTGAATATAATTTATCAGACAAAATGAAAAATTGTTCAGAGAAAATTGGGGAATTTTTCGAAAAACGAAGTTTTTGCGGTGCCCCTGATATAATAATCTTGTTAGTAAATTATTTGCATTTAATTTCTATTTCTATTTTTTTTTTGGAATTGTTTCATCTTCAAAATTATCTTTCTAGTTATAAATTTAATTATTCTCCGTAAAATTCAACAATTTTGTTAAAAAGTCATCCTTTTCTACTTGAAATTTGAATGAAATTAACTCATTGGTGTTCAAAAGCCAAATGAAATCTTTTTAAAATGAAAATTCAACTATTTCATTTATTTATTTGATTAATGATAAGCGACTATAAGTTACAGATAAAATTACTGGGAATAACCATTCATTTAATGAACTTTTTATTGATGTTTGGCCTAATTTTCGGGTTTTTTTCTCGGGTTTTCAAGCCGAATTGCGAACTGGACTAAAAATACCAACCCAACCCATCGGGTTTGGGTTTTCAAAAATACTTTTTTTTTAGAAACCCAGCTCAAATTACTTACGACAATTTATATGTATTGATTTTTTTTTATTTATTTGAACAGTGATAATTAGATTGAATGTAATAATAATAGCAGAACTAGTTCTTATATTTTTTAGAAAATGTACATCGTTACTGGAAAAAGAGTAGGATGAAAAGGCTTGAAAAAGTTTAAATGAACGTATTCTTTTAACAATGACATTTGCAGGTATTTTCACAAATTAAAATATATTTTAAAGAACTTATACTTGATAATATTCTTTACACACTAAATATTTTCCACACCAAATATTTCATACACGGAATTTAATACTGTTATATTTTTCCTACACGAAATTTGTTCGACGCAGAATATTTCCTACGCAGAGTTTAATATTATTTAATAATTGTATTTTTTTTATATAACATATTTTCGACACAAAATATTTTTCACACAGAATATATCCTACAGAAATGAATCATATGCACATCATTATTTAAAATGGTCTCATTTCAATATTCAAAATATTCGTAAATTATTGCAGTTATACATTTTCCGCAAATTCTTGTGAGAAATGAAAACTCCAGTCAAATCCAAGAAAATATAATAAAATAAAAAGAGTATGAAATTCGTCAGCATAATAGGAAAAAGTTCTACTCTTCTGTAATTACGGTAGTAATTTATTGTATTTATTTATAGATTCCTGTAAAAATGGTTTAAGTTTTTGTAAAATTTTTATAAAAACTTTTCCACCAGGGTAAATTACGTAAAATTCATGCTAAAGCCAGTATTTGAAAAAAATTTTATACATGTTTTATTTTTATTTTTTTGATGAATTTTTTTGATAAATGCTATAAGTGGTTAAAGAAATGAATTTTAAGGATAATAGTTCTTGTTTGGTAAATAAGGTAATTATTTAAACAATTTTGATCATGTAAATCGCAAAAAGTTATTATTTTTCTGGTATTAATTACACAATTACCGAATGATAAAAGTAATTTTTCTTTGTTTACGATATGTACCCATTCGTTAACAATTTTTATTTGTTTTAACCATTTTTTTATCCTGTAAATTATGAAAAGTTATTATTTTCTGAAACTAATGTCGAAAAAAAAGAATTTCAAGAGTGGCATTTTTTGTTACAGACAATTTGCGATTACTTAAAGAATTAATAATACTTGCTTCTTTTCATAAAAAAGATAAAGAAATTTTTTTTGTAAATCATTTGTACTATATATTTTACTTATGAAACAGTGTTTTCTTTCATCAATGAAATCATTCTCCAAAAAATAACTATCAATTACGTAACTTAAAAAAATTGTAAAAAAGACGATTTTTTAAAATTCGTTATAAATTCTGAAATAAGGAAGTACTGTATAATCAGCTACATAATATATAAAATAGAGAAGAAACTAGGATTTTCTCCACCTTTCTTATTAAAAGGCGCCAGTGAATGATGACTAATTATTTAAATAATTGCAAACTGTTTTTCAAACAAAATATCACTCTTAATATTCATTGAATGTAAAATGTGAATAAAAAGAAATGTTATTCATTCTTTAAATTTATCAAATGTATCATTATTCCTCAAAAATAATAACTTTTCATGTTTTGCAGGCGCAAAAAATAGTTTTGACAAATAGTTATTGTTTAAACAATTCAAAATCAGTTAGAAAATAATTTGAAACTTGTCGTGTATCAAATAAAAATAATTATTGTGTAGAAAATATTTTATTTACTGTTTTAAATATGTTTTGTTGTAATTTGTGTAGGAACAGCGTTTTCCCAAGCTGTATGATTATTTGTTTAACAATAGTTCTGTCTACTATTACAAAATTTTCAGTAATTCTAACCCATTTCTAGCACGTCAAGGGCTAGTATTACGAAAATTTTCCGCGAGTATTCGTAACGAAATTTTCGCCTAAATAGTCAATGTGTATGCATTTATTTAGAGCTGTAAATATTTATTTGAAGAATTTTATAGGCACAGAAAACGTGACAAATAGAACAATTTAATCATCATCGGGGATTGTGTAACATCGTCAGCTTTATTGAAACAATAAAAAGAAACTATAGTTAAACTTGTGAACATATTAAGTCATCTTAACCAACATAATGTATGTACAAAACATATTGATTGAAAATGCAAGAATTACAATTTCGTAGAATATTTAATATATTTCATCTCACTCTATTTTCCTTTAAAAAGAATTCCCTTTATCTATGCCGTCAAAGAAATTGTTCTCTAATTTTAAATAACTTTTGGTGGAATCTAGCAAAATATTTTTTTCATATAAAAAAGATTTATGTTAGAACCATATTTGTTATCATGAATCTAAGTACGCAACAAATTGCATTATATCAAATACTTAACTTTGACCATATAGCATTGCATAAAAAGTTAGTTTAAAATAACAAATATAAAATGATTTTTAACGATTTTTAGCTTCAATAAAGTATGCCCTTCACACAAATTTCTATATAAAGAGCAGGTAGCCAGACTATACGTTCGACGATAATTTAAAGTTAAAGGATACTGCAAATTTCGGAAAAAATGATAAGATTACGAATTCTAATTTTTATTTTTCTCTTTTGCATTTTGCGCAAATGCGAAACAAGAAGAGTGAGAAAAGAGACGATTGAGGCACAAAAGAACAGCAAGGTTTGCGAAACTCTTCAATGTAAAAATGCCGGTACGTATAATTATTCTTGAATCTTTATTTTTAAGCTACTCTGATTGTTTCCAGAAGGTCGAAGATTTTTTACCTGAGCATTCCGAGATAACAATATGCGAGCACGGTGCCACACACGGTGCAGTTATATAAATCTTGTAGGATTAAAAAAAGCAAGGTTGTTGTTCTCTTTAATTTTTTTCATAATGGGCAATTTTCAGCTTAAAATTTTAAGTTTTTTTTATTTTAATGTTGTAAATGTTACAATTTTGGAGATTTCTTTGCTGTGATTATTTTTTGAAATATAATAAAACAAATATTAGTCTCAAATTTGAGTGGATTTAATAGATTTAAAATATTCTTATTGCACCTTCAAAACCAGTGACGACACACAACAAAAGGAAGTTTCTAGGGAATCCCCTTCTAAGAATCTTTAATATTCAATATATTTTTAATTGAATTGTGATTTTTAAGCCTCAAAAATCAATTACCGACACCCAAGAATGAATTTGGCAAATTCATGAACTGATGAAGTGAACATAGCCACACAATATCGAAGGTATTCCTTTCCGCCAAAAATTTCGTTTTTTCTTTTAAAAAACAACCATAATTGTACAAAATGATGTTTCTTAATGTCTAAAGCAACTAAATTGCATAATATTTTTAAAAATAAGATTTGCCAATAATTTAATAGACTTTAACAGACAAATAACTTTAACAGATATTATAGAGTTCACATAACCTGCTTGAATCGAATTCGCTCAATACAAAATATTATTGACACATTGTTCATATGTATTCAGTAAGGACTACGACAAAATACCGTCAGTGATAGCTGAATGAGCCTCATTTTACACGCACGCATTTCCCAGTGGGCACAACATTTGGCAACGTCTTTAGGACATCGCTACGACATCTTCGCGACATCTTTACGACATTTTACGACATCCTATGTCCGTGTCGTTTGGGTGTCTCTACGATATCGTAAAGACATCGTCAGATCATACGACGTGTTTACGATATCGTAAAGACACAACGACATGGACGTAAGATATCGTAATGTTGTCGTAAAGATGTCGTAACAATGTCGTAAAGACGTCGCAAAATTTTGTGCCCATTGGGTTACCCATCACTTAAGGGCATGCGATACTCACAGTTTCCCCGGCTTTTTTCCACAAAAATGAAAACATTTTAAAACAGAATTCGGAAATGCTATAAAACTTTTTTGATTGGCTGCAAACAAGGTTAGTTCCGGGAGATTAGTTACTATGTTTATTTGTAAGTCCAAAATTTTCGGCCAAAAATATTGTGTAGTTTGAAAGTAGTGCTCGGGTGAATTGTAACACACATAACCTCGAAATATACACGCACGTTCTTAGCAATATTAAAAATTTTTTGATAAAAAAACACAAAAAAAAAAATTGTGCGGGGACGTCCGTTAGCATGTTCGCTATCATTTTTCAGATTTTAAAGGAAAAATATTTCTTATCCTAGGAAAAAAGCCGGAGGAATCTAACACTGAAAAAATCGATACTATTTCCTAAGCGCTATGCAAATTAATCTCATTTTGCTAAATTGAAACTTTTTTGAATTAACCCACAAAAAAAGTGTTTAGAGACCTTCGTTAGCATGTTCGCTACCATTTCCCAAATTTTTAAGACAAAATATTTATCATTCCAGAAAAAAAGCCGGAGGAACCTAAAACTGGTGAAATCGGGAATTTTCTAAGTATCACATGCCCTCGCGGAATTTACCTGCATCATGTGGTCGCATGCGTACTTGAAGCGTGCGTCGCACGACTGTTATCTGGGTTGCAATATTATGAAATGTGTATGCGTAAATGAAACAGACCCAGTATCTCAATTTTATTTTAGACGTCATAATCATCCTTATGGATCAATTGGGATCGAACTTTTTTTAAAAGGCGCAGAAAATATTCAAAGCACTTGCACTCTTTTCAATTGGACGTACGAATATTTTTCTTTTTAACCTTATACTCTCGGTATAAGATTTTGTAAAAATTTTACTAATTGTGGTATATTCTATAAATAAAAATATTAGAGGATTCTTGAGTGATTTGGGTTACTAATCTATAAGGTGGAAAAAACTCAGGTAATCCGCTGGACTACTCGGTTCTGAATACAGTGACATACTTCTATAGCGCCGATTTTGGGGCGCATCGTCAATTCTTGGAAGGGCTATCAAAGGGGTGGCTTTTTAAGGGTTTCATGTTTTTAAATATTCCATTTTTTGTTTAAAATTTATCTTTTTTAGTCGAAAAGTTATGTACTTTGTTCGAAATTCATGGTTTTGGATGAAAATTCAACTAGTTGGATAGACATTTTTTAACAATTTTATTTTTGCTAAAAATTGGTCTTTCTTAGTTAAAAATTCATGTATTCGTTGAAATTTCTCCTTTTTGATCATTAATTTTCTTGCTTGGAGATTCATCTTTTTAGTTAAAAAGTAAATTATTTTCGTTAAAAATTTAACTACTTTGTTGATCTTTGTAACATATTTTTTTCCAAATTGGTTTAAAAATAATTTTTTGCTGAAAGCTTCCTTATTCCAGTTACGAATTCATCTTTTTAGTTGAAAATTGAACTAGTGTAATAGGAATATAATTTCTTTGTTTAAAAATATGATTTTTTCTCTTAAAAACTCTTTTTTTTGTAAAAAATTAATTTTTTAAATGCAGTTTTATATATTTTATTTTTGCTAAAAAACTTTTCTTTCTTAGTTAAAAATTTATGTACTTTCTTGAAATTTCGTATCTTTGAAAGAGAGTTAATCTTCTTGCTTGAAAATTTATCTTTTTATTTAAAAATTGAAGTATTTTCGTCGAAAATTTAAATATTTTTTTGATTTATTCTTTTGAATTCAAAATTTAACTATTACAATTTTGATTTGAAATTTAAAACTTTCAGTTCCAAATTCAACTACTTAGTTGAAAATTCATGTATTTTGTTGAAAATCAGTCTTTTTTGGTAAAAAATTAATCGTCTTGGTTACAAATTAAATCATTTTGTTAAAAGTAAACTTTTTGCTTGAGAATGAAAATTTGGTTTAAAAATCATTTTTTGCTTAAAGCTTCTTTATTTGAGTTACAAATTCATCTTTTTAGTTGAAAATTAAACTAGTGTAGTAGGAATATAATTTCTTTGTTTAAAAATATGATTTTTTTTTAACTATTCATTTTTGTTAAAAATTAATTTTTTAAGGAAGTTTTATTTTGATTTGAAATTTAAAACTTTCATTTCGAAATTCAAATATGTGGTTGAAAATTCATGTATTTTGTTAAAATTTCTCCTTTTTTGTCAGAAAATTAATTATTTTGTTGGAAATTCATCTTTTTAGTTGGAAATTGAACTATTTTCATCAAAAATTTAACTATTTTCTTGATCTTTTTTAAATTTATTTTTTAATTCAAGGTGTAACTATTACAATTATGATTTGAGATTCAAAATTTCGCCATGGTTAAAAATTAAATCATTTTGTTGAAAAGTATACATTTTGCTTGAGGATTCAGATTTTTATAAAGTCACTTTTTAGTTGAAAATTCTATATTTCAGTTAAAAATTCATCTTTTTAGTTGTACTCTGTAGAAAAACAAATTTTTGAAGTACGAATTGAACTATTCAATTCTTGTTTCTAAATATATCGTCTTTAAAGGATAATTCCAATCTTCGATTTGAAATTCATGTATTTTGTTCCAAATTCGTATTTTTTGGTAGAAAATTAATCTTTTTCTTGAAAATCAAAATTTTTAGTTAAAAATAAATTTTTGACATGAAAATTTAACTATGCCATTTTTAAAAATAATTGTATCTTTATTAGTTAAAAACTTAACTATTTAGTGGACACGTGGTCTTTTTAGTATAAAATTTATTTTCCTGATTGAAAATTTAATTGCTTCGTTGAAAGTTGAACTGCTTTGTTAAAAATGAATTTTGTTGTTGAAAATGTATTTTTTAACTGATGATTTATCTACCCCAGTTAAAGACTAATCATTTTATTTAGCTAGTGTTTTTTGGACGTTTCTTGGCCTGACTTAAAATTTTTTTGGACGTTCTAAACATGTTTTAAATTTTACGCCCTAACAACGTCTTTAGGGCGTTCTAAGAACGTCTTTAAATTTCATGCCTGCTGGTTAAAAATCATTCTCTCTGGTTGAAAATTAAGCCATTTGGTAAAAAATTCGTTTTATTTTTTATTGGAAATTTCAATTTATTGAAAGAAAATTAATCTTATTGGTTGAAAAATAATTTTCTAAACTCCAAATGTGACTATCTTATTTTTTGTTACTAATTTATCTTTTGTAGTTGAAAATTTTTGTTGCTAAAAATTAATTTTTTTGACTAAAAATGTAACTTTTGTGGTTTTGGGTATCAAAATTGTATTTTGTTATGAACTCGTATTTTTTCGTAGAACATTAATGTTATTGGTTGAAAATTGAACTATTTGGTTAAAATATTATTTAATTAGTGGTGGGTTCTTTTTCTTGTAGAAAAAAAATCTTCCTCTTTGAAAATTCAAATTTTGAGAATATGGTTGAGAATTGACCTTTTCTGGTCAAAAATAATCTTTGTTGTTTACGATTTAATATATGGTTATCAAAGCATGTATTTTGTAAAAAAAAATTTTTTTTAATTAAAAGTTAAACTTTAAACCTTAAACTAAGGTTATGTGATGAGTGTGGTCACGTGGTCATACATTTTAATAATGATAAGAAAAGTCTTTATACAAATAATTTTTTGTTTCTTTTTATAATTATTGAAATTTAGGATAAGGCAAATGTTTCTTAGTGCTTCTTATTTATTTTCCCAAATTTTCAACTCCATGTGGCGCACAGTGGGAGGAAATGCACTTTTTTGTTTACAACTGTCCAGGGCCTTCAATTTTGGTCCAAATCTGAATTGAAAAAATTAAAGTTCATTAAATTCTGATGAGCTTCACACTCCGAACTTTTGTCTCGTTTATTTGTTTCTCAATAATTTTTTCACTCAAAGTATGGATAAGCTGAAATTTTGTACAAAATTTTACCGATAACAAATTGTTCATCAAATTTCTTTATAAAAAATACATGGAATAATAAACAAATCGTTAAATATTATTAATAAACAAATAGAGGAAGCAAAAGCTTGGAGCATCAAGCTCTTTAGAATATACTGAATTTTAATTTTAAAAAAAATCAAAATCGGACCAAAATTGAAGGCTCTGGACATTTTTGAACGAAAAAAGTGCATTCCCGCTTCGTGTGAAAATAAGTTAGGAAATAAAAAAAGTGTCAGTAAGGCAGGAATCTTGAAACATGAACCACTAGTCACATGGCCTTAAAATGAAAATATTATTTTGATAAAATATCAACTATAACATTAAAAAAATTTGTTTGATGACCACTAAATAAAAAACAAGTTAGGTAAACAAAATTTTTTGGAAATTCGTTTGTTGGTAGCAAATTGAACTTCTTAATTAAATTTTCAAAAATATTTAACAAATTGATTGAAAATTTTTGTATTTTATTAAACATCAGTCTTTTTGGATACATAATTAATCTTCTTATTTGGAAATTCAACTAATTGCTAAAAAGTTTATCTATTTTGTTGAAAATTCAAAGACCTTGTTTAAAAGTAATACCTTTTGGTTAAAAATTCGAGCAATTCTAGTTTATCACCATAATTTTGTATAATTTATGAAATTTTATGACACACAATTTTATTGCTTTTTTTATAAATATGAGATGGCGCACGAATAGCACGGTTCAAACCCATCAAAGCGCCAAATTTTGAAAATCATTTTTGCTCGAAATAAAATTATCTCATGAATGAGATGTTCAAATTTTTTGCCTCTTCATCCTTTAATTTAATAAATTCAATAATTTTATATATTCTTTCACTTTAATTTTGAATATTTTGAACAGCAAGGAATCAATTAAAAAACGAAACTAGATAAGGAAGATAGTAATTAGTGTTTGAAATTAATCAGATTTTTTTCTTTATAGTTTATATTTTTTATATAACCACAATTTTAGGAAGTTTCTTTATATTATTAATTCATAGAAAAAGGACCTTAAATTCTTCCATTTACATAATAATATGTTGCAACGATTAAAGCTTTACGAAATAATTTTGAACTATTTATATTTTGATAAACGCAGATAATCAATACATTTCTGACGCTTTATATAGTGAGAAAAAATTCTGTTAAATGCAAGAGAATGCAATTATTTTTTGCATAGTGACGAATCCTAGAATGCGAAACTAATTAATCCTGGAGAAACTTTAATTGCTTTGGACGTATCATTTGAAATTCATGTACGATGTTATGTGTTGATGATTTACTAAACAAATTAAATATTTGGGCATTTGTCGACAGAAAACTCATTTTTCCAATATTATTCCTTTTAATTGGGAACTTTACGATAATTTCAATAACATTCATAACTAGTTGATTAATTATGTGTTGTTGTTAAACAAATTTAATTAAAAAATTTATTATTCGGGCGTTTGTCGACGTAAAAACTCGTTTTTTTTCAAAGTCAGAACTTTAGATTTCAGGGACAAACTTTTTTTTCCATTCAGTACTTACATTTGGACAACACAAAAGGGTTTGAATACAAAGAATGATTGAACAATACATTTAATATTTGTTATAAATAAATTCTATAAGATATGAGAAGTCGGGGCACTCACGGGTCTGAAGAAAGTACTTATTTTACTACCAACATATCATATCAGGCTTCCATTTTATGTCTTGAGTAAGTCTTGAGATTCAGAATCTATCAGCATTTCTTCTTTCTTGCACTATTGCCTCTGATTTACAATTACATTACATTAAATTACAATTTAATTGAAAGGACTAACATAAAAAAACTAGTTTTTTTCCGGCGACAAATACCTAAATAATTAATTTGTTTATTAAATTTGTTTAAAAAATCATAGGATTTATGAATAAATTATGAATTTTTCTAAAATGATCATAAGTTTCCCAAATAAAAAAAAATTGATATCGAAAAAAACGAATTTTTCTTACGAGAACCACCTGAATAATACATTTCTTTCATAAACTTGTTTAAAATATCAACAAGAATAGTCTCAAGAGAAATTTTTTTATTAAAATATTCTTTGCATTCGAATTTCTTTTGATATGCATTTAAAAACGTTAAATTACTGAAGATTGTTGAAAACACATTTTCAACAAACGATTTGTTTATAATTTTTTTTTGGTTTTTGTATCATGATGAAATATCTTCACGTCGGCGATTACAACAATTTTTTTATTATTGGCGAGCACCGGGAACATCAAATAGAAAAAAATTGCCATCTTTTTGTCATATTCATAAAATTTAGTGACTTTTTGTATTGTGCTTTGTATTTACCTAATTAACAAAACTTTTTTCAAAATTTTCAAAAATTTCATTATTTGTTCTCTGCCATGCGGCGTAGTCTGTACGCTTAGTTGAAACGGTGGCTACAAAGTTTGAAAGAAGGCGTGTTTTCGGATCACAAATACGAGTCATGGCCATTAATGAGTTAAGGGCATGTGATAAGTGGGTCACGTGACTAGATCCCTACCTTACCGTCACTTTTTTTATTTCCTAACTTATTTTCAGACGAAGCATCACATAGAGTTGGAAATTTGGGATACTATATAGAAACCATTCAGAAATGTGTCTCTAGTCCTAAATTTTTATTATTATGAAAAAAGTTTTTTTTGTAAATGTTTTTTTGTGCTTTTTTCATAATTATTCAAATTTAGGGCCAGACCCACCTGTCTTGGTGCTTTTTATTTATTGTCCCCAAATTTTAAACTCGATGTGGCGCTCCGTGAGAAAATAAGTTGGGAAATAACAAAAGTGGAGGTGAGGTAGGAATTTCATCACGTGACCCACTCGTCACATGGCCTGAAACTCAAAGAAAGTGTCCGTTTAGATCAGGTAAAACATTTAGTTAGTTTAAGTTCTTATGAAAATATATTAACCTACAGTAGCCAATTTTTCGTCTGGTATCAAGAAAATGAATTTCCCTGAAATCCGTATAATGTATTTGGAGGTCAAGTTTGTTGTTTTCCTTGCGTTTCTTGATATTTCAATATAGTTACCACATACAATCGAAAGACTTGTAAATTATTATTACCGCAACACAAACTCGATTTAATATTACTTTTGCAAAAATTTTAAGAGGTCAAAAGCCTTTAAATGTCTAAAGTAAATCTGAACTGTCACTACTTTCAAGCAGACTGTCGCCATTCTATTTCGCTGCTCCCATAATTCTGGTAAGACCCCAGATTTCTTTTCATTATTTCTAATTCTAAGCTGATTCATACGGGTCCATACGGGTGCCTTTTAGCTGAAGTTTTTACCCAGAATATCTCGTTTTCTGTCAAATTAGTTACTCTCTTCATTCTAGAATTTCGCACTCGCACAATTTCAACATTACTTACATTTCCAGATTTACCTGATTGTGGGGCTTTACTAACCAATTGTAGATGACCTTGTTTTCCACACTTGTCACAATATTTACTTGGATGCCAGCAGTCCTGTTTGTGAAGATTCGGCTTCCCGCAGCAGACACATCGCGGTTGAGTTGCTTGATGTCTCTTTTTTTCCTCTCTGCCCTTTTTCGACGATGATGGTTGTCTAGATGTGGCTCTTCCTCTTTGCCCTTTCTGATATTTCGGTCGGGCTTGTATGCAGTGTGTATCAAAATTTCCTTCTCTCTGATCATCCTCATCCTCTGTTGGTTGTGATTCCAATTTATTTGCAGCCTCATTTGCTCCTTCTATGGCTGTGGCCGTTCTGATTGTGTCAGATAATGATAAATCCGTAGATTTAAAGAATGCTATTTTAATAGCTTTGCTTTTGATTCCCTTTATAAACTGATCTCTTAAAGCTTCGTTCTCATCTTTAAATTCACAATTTTTTGCTAAACTGCGCAAGCATGCCATGTATTGAGTGACCGATTCGTTTTCTCTTTGCTTCTTGTCGCGGAAAACTACCTGAAACAAAAAGTGAATGAAACAGTACTCAGGCAACAGTTCGTTGTGATGTCTTCCAGTTTTGTCTCTTTCGGTTTTTTTGGTGCACATACTTTACGCACCACGCTAGACGTCTCTGCATCAATTTTCATTCGAAATTGGCTCTTTTCTTCTCGTCCTCCGTGATCTCAGTGGCTTAGAAAAACAGCTCCATTCGTTCCACAAATTCCTTCCAGTCGTATGTACCCAGTTTAAAATCGACGTATGAAGCATATTCCATTTTAGTGCTTCCGACCGTTCACTTACGGCTGCACCCGTGTTCTGTAACTCGTTGATAATTTACTCCTTATTTAAATTTTGTATCCACGCTGTGCCTTTTTTTTATCCGTCATTACGCTTTACATTATTTCAGGTACACACGTTCAAATCCGTATTATCCTCGTCGCTACCGTAGTGTTTGCAGGAATTCAGGGTGTAATTAATAAGACATGATTACTATTTAATATCTTTAATACAACTGACCCATACAATATCGGAACTCATGCCCCACTCATCCACCGCTATTCTCACTTTAACTGTACATACACGTATACGCGTACATAAATCGCCCGATTTCAAACGTAATACCGATCTAGCCCCGATCGGATTTCCCGATCTGGCCCTGATGAGGAGAACTCTGTGGCCCATACCTGGGCCCGACTGAGCCAAACCGATTTTCTACTGAAACGCCATCTCCACGCGCTCGCAGAACTAGTGCTGCTTGTTTTCTTTCTGTCAGTGTAGTGAAATTTGTATATATACTACTCGTTTATAATATTCTAGCAATGATTGAAAATGCATAAGGCGAGTAAGCCACGTATTTGGAGGCACCAAACACCAGTCAGTAGACCTTGAAACATGTGCGAGGAAGATGAGATGCAAAGTCTGCGGGCAAATTGAAACCTAACCTCAAATAAATTAACAATTAATTAAATTGTTTTAGGTTATATTAGTATATTTACCATTAGATGAGTCAAATATTATATGATGAAATTGATCAAGTTCTTTTATTTTCAATTATTATTAAAGAACTCAAGGTTTTTTGATTTAATATGAAGTTCGAATTATCAAATCTATTGACAAGAAATGAATTGCAGTATGCACAAAATTATAATGTTTTCAAATTATAAGAGTAAAATATGTGATACAATCGATTATGTTATTGAAATTTTGATTCTGTATTAATAATAAATTTATTACAGAAATACATTAGGGACAAATTTTCACAACATTTCAGCAAGAGCCAGTTACTCAACTGCACATGCGTCGCATTCGACATCTAATTGGTTTCACGCGAAGTTTAAAATGATAAACAAAGTTTTTTTTCTTTTTCAATATAAACAATGACATTTCAACTTATAAAAACGTCCATTAGGTTAAAATTAATTAATAGTAATAAAAATTAATTAAATGCATATTCTGTAAATAATATTTAAAGTAACCAGAAATATTTATTTCAAAAATTTTTATTTTTGTTTAAAAGTTGTTTGGTCTATATTTCTTTTTAACCGATTTAAAAAAATTAAACGATCTAATAAATGATAGCGCAATTTTTTGGCGAAAAAATTATCCACAACAGTTGGCAGAAAACTGAATTTATTTACAGTAAAATGTTAATAAATCGTAACTCATAGGTTATTTCCCGTTGATTTTCTTTGGAAGCATTCAAAAATGTCAAGTTGCAGGGAATCTTTTTCCGAAAAAACTTTTTCTAATTTGTTAAAAAGTTTTATAGACAACATTTTCAAAAAATTAAAATTCTTATTTAAAATATTTCTGGTTATCATCCATTTTTTCATAAAAAACCAAACTTTTTCTTGAAACTGATACCATCCACAATAATTTTACGTTTTTCAAAAATATAATTAAATTTTGTATTCTGAAACCTTGTCTTTTCGTGTCTGTAGTACTTTAATTTTAACTCAAAATAACTTAATAAGAAATTTATAATATTAAGGTGGCCTTCGAAAGGAGAGGACCATTCGATACTTTCGAGTTTACTTATAATAAATCTCTATTTTTGAACTTCATAAATGGATTATAATGAGACTCATCGTGTACCGATCGGGTACCAAAGGGGCACAGAGTATTATATGTTTAAGCAATTATTGTGTTTTTCTAGAATTGAATTTTAAAAATAAAAACTTATTTTTTAGCTAACGCAATTCGGGAGAGTATCGACCCCGAGGTAACGCCGTGCGATGACTTTTATAAATTTGCCTGTGGTAATTTTTTAAAAACCGCAGTCGTTTCCAAAGATAAAATGAGTGTCGACAGATATAGCTCCCTTATACCTAAAATAAAGAATCTACTGAAAAGTATCATTGAAGGGCCTGTTCAAAAGAATGAACCAAGACACATCACACTATCGAAAAACTTCTATCTGGCTTGCCTGAAAGCTAGTGAGCACATTTTTAAATTCTAAATTTTGTACAACCAACATTCTGCGTATGAAAAAACTAATTGATAATTATTTTTATAGATGTGACTCAAAAAAATAGTCGTCAAGCATTATTAAGCAAATTGAAAAATATAGGTGGCCTGCCTGTGCTTGAAGGAGACTCGTGGAAAGAGACTAAATTTGATTGGGTACAGACAACGCTTGGCATGGTGACAGAGGGATTGATAAGTGATGGCTTCTTTACCTTCGATATAGTCACAGATTTTAAAGATAGTACGAGAAATGTTTTGGATGTGCGTGGTTACTATCAGAGCGAGAAATACCTACTTAAATTTAAATTTAATACTTTAATTACAAAAAAAATATCTTTTTTAGATCGACCAACCAATGATGCGTGTTGATCGCGAAGCTTTAATAAAAGGGTTCAAAGACAAGACTGTGAGTGACTACTACAATACTATGGTTAATTCGGCTGTAAAATATGGAGCAAATAAAGCTAGAGCTCAAAAAGAATTAAGGGATGTTCTCGACTTTGAAATAAACCTTGCCAGTGTGAGTAATATTTATATTATGTTAGACAAACGAATAATGGGATATATAAATTTCTTTCCAGGAAAATTATCATCCACTAGATTCACAGCCTGTTTTTGAAGTTTCTTTGAAAATTTTTGATAAAATTTCACTTTAGTTCAGATTATAATATTCCTGCATCATCATTGTTACCATGTCCTAAAAATGTAAAGTTGAAAGTTTCACGGGAAAATAGGATTGAATCAAGAATCTATCGGTATGACTACGGAAGATAGAATTTTTTTTTTTTAATCAACAACATATTTTATATTTCACCCAATATTACCTTGATTTAATGTTAATTGCACTTTCTTCTATTGAATTGTTTCAATTTATTTTAATAGTTTTTCTAGAACAACTAATTATTTTAGTTTAAATATCATGTCTCTAAGTGTCAAAATCTGCCAATTGATCAACCTATTCTTCGATGGTCGAGCTTTTTTCACGGAAAATACATTATTCGGTTCCCAAGGTTAAATAAAAAATACGATTCGAGCGGTTTCTTGAAATTCAAAGTTTTACAAAAGTTATTGTTAATAACATTCTTAAGCATAAGCTTGTTCATTATTTATTTGCTATCGATTCGTTGGATGCATCTGAGTAATTTTTTAAATGGTAATTGTAAACTGGACACTCATTCGATACAGGTGTGTTATTTTTACAATACACTGTAATCTGTTGAAAATATAAACAATTTAACTAAAAAAAAGAAGATTAATATGAATTGTCCATGTAATTCTTTATTTTGGATTATCGAATATCAGTATTTATTTCATAATCCATTACTTGAAAAAAGAAAAAAATGAAAACTTTCATCGAGTCGTAAGTTATTCTATTTTTCGCTCGGAACTCAGCACGCGTCGCACGTGTGATGACACAGAAGGGCCAAATGAGGTGCCCGTGGCCCATTCGTATACACATTAAATTGATTTTGTTAAAGAAACTAAATTCATCTACTAAAACAGGGCCAAATTATGCAATTGTTTATTACATGTTTTAAAAACAATTAATCATTGTTTGGTATTAATAAAAATAACTATAGAGAGCTACTAGCAACCCATTAGGAATTTATTTCTTTAAAAAACGCAATCGCTCTGTTGAAAAATCGCAAAACAATGAATTTGTTTTAACAAATAGAAGTTATTTCTTCATAACTAAGTATCATGTCAAGAGGTTTTTTTAAAATGTCTGAAGTTGATTGAAGAAATTTCTTTTACTGAAAAAAGGCAATATTATGCATTTGTTAATTAATTTTTTTTTAACAAATAGGACCAATTATCTGCGACCAACGAATCGTACAAGAAAGCTATATGCAAGATATTTATTGTCCTTTTTGCTAGAAAAACGAAACAAATCTATTTGTAAATGACGAATTTTTACATTTGTTTAAATAATTAACAAATAATCTCCATTTTTTAAAAGTTATATCGAATTTTTTTTGTTCAGATTTCCAATTAAAAACCCACGTCGAAAGTTGCTATATATCATTACTACTAAAAATCTAACTTCTATTTATTGATTTGTTTTTAAAAATTATAAATCATTTTGTAAATATCTGATACTGCTGGAAATGATTCCAGACAAGTTTCCCACAATTTTTGGAATATGTTCATCAATTAAGATTATAAAGTACAAACTGAAATAGAAAAAAAACACAAATTCAGAAATGTTGCAAACAATTGTTTATATCCCATAACACACTTTTTACAACCAAAAAAAAAATATTTGGCACTTTTTTAAAGTGACTTTCTTCATAATAATTAAATCATAACATAATCACATTAATTGAGTTTTTGTAGTACTCGTACCACTTATATTTTAAATCGCATTTTTCATTTAATATTATTTTAATGTTCATTAACAAAATTCAAGTACATAAGATGAAAATGATCATTTTTATCAACAGAAGTCGGTTTAGTCATTGCTTTAGTGAGCTTTTCCCACAATGTTAACGAGAAAACTATCAATTCATATAGTGAGGCTTATCATTCGAATTGAATAACACTTCCTATAGTTTTAATTGAGTACTTATTATTCAGATTGAGGGAGTAAGGGTCAAGTTTTTGTTAAAGCTAAACTTTCACTTGCACTCCAACGTTTTCATTCTTCTGAAATTATTAACCGATTTGCATGAATCTTTTTTTTTTACTTTCTTTAAATTATATGAATAAACTAATTCTGCTATTTAAACTGAATCGATCCATGCTTTCATAATTTGAGTTTTTGTGACTGACCTCCATCTCATATCAGTAAAAAGATAATTCGTTATGAGCAATTCGATGCGCCCCAGAAATTTCATTTGGTCGCGATCTACCTGCTTTGTTTTACCCTCTTCTCTCGACTTCCCCTCACGTCGCTGACTGCACGAATGCGCTGTGTCGATTATTGCCAGCGAGGGGGCCCATTTGTTACAATGACGAATAAAATACCAATCATAAAAATATTATAACTTTGCAATCAGCAATTTAAAAATATTATATTCTGAATCTGCGTCTTTTTGCGATTCTGACTATATGTCATTTTCAATCAAAACATTAAAATTAGAATAATTGATCGCTATCCAGCATTATGCAATTTTTCGTAGTACGGTTGAAAATGCAATAGTTTATTTGATAGAAACTTCGTATGTTGACAATTCAACTGCTGACTTTTGTTTAAAACTTAACTCTTAAAAAGCAAACTGCTGATATTCGTAGAAAATTCGGGTGTCGTCAATTAAACTTTAAAATTTTGGAAAAAATTTGTCTCTGGGAGATTTAAATTTAGAATTTGAACAGAGTATATGATTTGTCACCCAATTAATTAGAAAAAGTTAATACCTGAAAATATAGATTTTCAACCAAAAGTGGAATAGTCAAATTTTCAGATTAAAAAATTAGTTTTCAACAAAATAATTTATTTTTTAACTAAAGAGATGATTATCATACTAAAATGATAAAGTTTTTAGCTAAATAACAAAAATTTTTAGTTGAAAAAATGAATTTTAAATTAAATAAAAAATGATTTTTGCAACCAAAGAGATGAATTTTCAACTAAAATCATAAATCTCAAATTAAAAAAAAAATGAATTTTTAGCAAAGTAGTTCAACCATAAAGTTGTGAAATTCATTATTTTTCAGCATTGTTCTCGTAATTCATTTTTTTCCTCCCGATCGGTGAAAACAATCGTTATAATTTTTGGCATGTTTCTTTAAATATGTTCTTTTCTATAAAATAAAAATCATTTTACCATTGTTAAATAAATATTGACGAAATTAGCAACAATTTTTATAAACAAACAGAATTCGTTTTAACTTTTCAATGATTTCAATGCTTTAGTTGAATAATTATGATAACTGGATTAATTACGAAGATTTTGTTGAAATAAAAATTAGGGAATTCGCATTTCATCAAAAGTTGTGCGTGTTTTCGTGTTGACGTTCCGCGCTCCATGCCGCGCGACATACGATATTCACGAAATTGAAGTTTGCCACAGATATGGATTTGAAAGTGGTGTAATTAATTTAAAAAAACTAAGAGTCATATAAAAAAGTAAAAACACCTCTGGATTAATCTAGGAAATATCTCAAAGTGCATTTTTTGTTTTTTGTTTGAACAATTTGTTAAACGGAGCAACAGTACGCTGAACAACAAATGCTCTAATTGTTTAAAAATGGTTTTACAAAAAAAAAAATTCACATCTAAATATTTCCGAGACGAATCCAGAGGTGTTTTTACTTTTTTGATATGACTCTTAGTTTTTTAAAAATTGATGATATGCGAGTTCCCTAATTTTTTTTTCATAAAAATCTTCGTAATTATTTAACTAAGCAATTTAACCGTACAAAGAAAAAGAAAAATTCATCGTAACGATATATAGGGAAAGGTACACAAAAATAATAATAATATAAAAAATAATAATAAAAAATAATAATAAAAAATAATAATAATTTTACTCATAAGTGTAGTCTTTAAATTTTCAGTTTCAATCAAAAGAATTAGATTTTAATTTTACTCCTCATATAGAACATATTGAATTTGAACATAATTCTGTAATTATTATTATATAAACTCCTAATCTTTGAAAACAAAATAATAATAATAAGTTTAAATTTGAATAATGTGAATTAAAATAGTTTCCCAGAGACAAATTTGCTAGAAGATTCTACAGTTTAAATAACAGCACACAAACTTTTAACAAATTTAAACAGTTGAATTGTCAGCAGAAAAAACGTAGATTCTAAATATAATAGTTTTTAATGACTGATTGAAAATTAGAACATTTTTATGTTTGGTATTTTATTCCTCATTAGGACAAAGAGGCCCCTCGCTCCTAAGGGTAGATACAGTGCTCACGCTTAGTCAGCGAAATGGGTGGTTGGGGTGGGAAGTCGAGTGGAGAGGGTCAAAAGAGCAGGTAGGCTGCGATCAAATGAAAAAAAAAACATAAGAAAAAAACACAAGAATATTTTCCGGAAAACGCTCTCTGTCCAAAATGGTATTCAGATTATGTGGTGAAATCTATTACCTTCAACAATTTATCCTTTTAGATGTTTAAATTTAAATGTTGACTTGACTCGATTCTATTTACATTTTTAATTCTAGGCTACATTTTGATAAAATTAGGCTCAAATTTTGGAAATTTTTGGAAACCGCGAAAGACTTTTCCATAAGATCCCATGTTTTTTACACGACTTTAAACACTGATAATTCTAATTTTAACTGGGAAAGGGCCCCTAAAAAGGCCGGACTACCTTAAGGAAGCGGAATTACAAGAAGTTTATAATTTTGTGATAATATATTAAAATATTGTCTATTTAGTCTAGGAAAGCTTTCTGGAAGTCAATACTCGAACTTATTAAAATATCCTAAAACCCTAGATTACTGTAAGTGAGGAACAAAGGAGCAATCAAGCAACTCTCGAAAACCTAATGACAGTAAAGGTTCTCAAAGAAAAATATCCGTATGTTCCCTGGAAGAAATACTTCAACACAATTCTCAAATCGGCATTCGTAATTGGTGATGATGAAATAATAAAAGTAAGCGCGCCTACTTTTTTCGAAAAATTGGGACCATTGTTGGAAAAAACTCCAAAAAGGGTGCTAGCTAATTACCTCATCTGGCAAGTACTTGAAGGTCAAATTCAAGGTTCTTTCTCCAAGCAGGATTGCCTCGATATGACAACCGAATTTCTAGCTTTGAGTGCTGGTGCTCAGTATGTCAGTAAATACTTTTCACCAAAATCGAAGAAAAGTGCAGAAGAATTAGCAGTCAGTATTGAAAAACAGTTTTCGAAAATTTTAAAAAAGGTGAGTTTTTTTCATTAAATTATTTATAAAGCTCAGTTTTCGGGAGAAAATAGAATCAAAAATCATGAAAAGGGAATAAAATAATTAAATTGTTTGGAATAGAGTATAGAATAGAAGATAATAAAAGTGAAAAAAGGACTGATGTAATGAGAAAGACAAACAGGTTTTTAGGACTATTTAAACATTTCGAAACAAACAAATTTCGCATTTTCGCCTATGATACATAAAAATGCTCCTATGCCTACAAAGTATTTTAGTGGGCACAAAATTTGGCGACGTCTTTACGACATCGTTACGACATCTTAAAGACAACTTTACGACATCCTATGTCCATGTCGTTTTGGTGTCTTTGCGATATCTTAAAGACATCGTCAGATCACACGACTCATTTACGATATCGTAAAGACACCTTAACGACATGGACACAGGTGGTCGTAAAGTTGTCGTAAAGATGTCGTAACTAGGTCGCAAAGACGTAGCCAAATTTTGTGCCCAATGGGATGGAAGCGTGGTGAAAAAAAAAGAGTTTTGTTGGGGTACAAGGTTTTCCCTTATATTGTGAGGTTCCTGAAAAAAATTGTATTATTTTTTTCTATAAGTTCGTCAATATACTCTTACATTCTTTTCTATTATGTAAATCTTGAAAAGTACGCATTTTCTTGAATCAATGCCACAATAAATATTAGGAGCAATATTTTCAGTTAAAGTCTTCATGCTAAATCAAGAGAAGCTAGAATTTTTTAGAACTAATTACGTTCTTTATGGGTTTTATGGATAACATTTTTTTACACATTATAAAATTTTTTATTAAACCATTAATAAACATGTTTTCTGACTTTTCATAGGAAGGGTGGAGATCAATTATAACTATCTTGTCTTAGAGAAATGCTAGAAAGTTGCGATTTTTTTTGCAAAATTTGCCATTTTTTTTAACTTTTCAATTAGATTAAGGTGACAATTAATCAAACTTAACAGACATTATTTTTAAAAAAATTGAATTATTTTTTATAGCTATCTCCTCTTAGAGACATGCTAGAAATTTGCGTTTTTCTTTTAAATCTGAACTCTATAGCTAATGTTTGAAAAGTAATGAATTAAATTAGGAGGCTAAGGTAAAAATAGTAATCCCTATGAAGTCTAAGGAGAAATAAGAGGCAAATCAATTATTTTTTATTTCATGAAGAAATATGTACAAAAAGAAGAGATTGTTTGACAAAATGCTTTTCGTTTATAAATAATAAATTATTACAGCATCTGTATTTGCTTACTTTTATTAATTATCACTGTACTCTGAGTGGAAAGTTGAGAAAAAGCTGGAAATTGAAGAAAAAATTGCCTCTTTCTAGTATTGATCTAAGAGAAAATAGGTATAAACTATTATATATTGTTTGAAAAAATATGTTTGATACCTTCGTTTGATAATTATCTCACTGTGAGTGAAAAAAGATTAAAAATAAAAAAAATATCTGTAACTTTCTCACATTATTCAGATAAGATATTGTATTAAATAATAAGTAAGTGTTTAAATAATTAATTTTGTTAACTTTGAATAAGCATTTCTTCGTTCTTTCATGGTGTAAAATTGGCCGCGACTTATCACCTCTATTCTGACAAAAATTGACATAAACAAGAAAACATTATTTAAACAATTGATCGCCCCGATTCCAGAACGCGACACTAGGTAAAGTTGAGGGATCGTTGGCCCCTGGCAACTAAAAGTCGAAATTTGAACATTTTATTTTTTAAGAATGCTTTCTTACATGAAATTTCGTGTTGCATCTTTTTTCCTCTAGTCGGTTTTGAATTAATTTTTGGTATCTCGCTCGTAGTTACATTTACAGTTTTTCAAATTTTTTGATGAGATTTGTTGGTCTGCGATCGTAATTTCTCATAATCTTCGATCGCTTCGTTTATTGAGCGAAGTCTAAGCCAATGAAAACGTCCTGTATAGAAGTTCTACAGAAAACTATAAATAAAAGTTTTACGTGAAAACATTTTTTCAAAGAACTAAACAGATAAAAAAACTGCGAATGCAAAACTTGGAGCGCGCGAACTAAACTCTTGTAGCTGACGTACATACAGGCAGACTTAAATGTAGGTACTGCGAATGGTTCCGTCCGCCCAGTGGGCACAACATTTAGCGACGTCTTTACGACATAGTTACGACATCTTGAAGACATCTTTACGACATCCTATGTTCATGTCGTTTCGGTGTCTTTGCGATGTCGTAAAGACGTCGTCAGGTCATACGACTTATTTACGATATCATAAAGACACCTTAACAGCATGGACATAGGATGTCGTAAAGTTGTCGGAAAGATGTCGTAACGATGTCTTAAAGACGTCGCCAAATTTTGTGCCCACTGGGCGTCTAATAGACATGGCTTGTTACGAGTCGGGCACTCCAAGTTTGACATTCGCAATTATTCAACTATCCACTTTTTTGAAAAAAGGGTTTCACAGAAACCTTCCTTGTAGTTTTCTCAACAACTTCTTCACTGGAAGTTTATATTTGCTCAAAGTTCGCTCGGTAAACGAAGCGACCGAAGATTATAAGGAATTGAATTCGCAATGACCTAAAAAACTTGTTATTCTCGAAATTATCTTAAGATAATTTGAAGAGTATTGTCTCCAAATTTCTTTAAAAAATTCGAAAGCTGCAGATACGATGACGATCGAGAGTCAGAAAATGAATTACAAATTTCCTTCAGAAAAGTACATCATTATCATTGTTTTCTCGAAAACTATATATATTGAATACAACTTTTTCGCAACAGGAAAAAAATGCGCCATCTAATTTCCTATAAGAATGCATTCTCCAAAAATCAAATATTTAAATTTTTGATGTTTAGTTGCCAGGGGACAACTTTCCTCCAACTTTAACGAGTTGAGTCCCGCTTTGGATTCAGGGCGTTCAATTTTTCTAAAGATCTGATTATTAGTGGAAATTAAGGAAAATTTAAAAAGGATTTTTTTAATTTTATAGCGAATTATGAAGGTAAGCGCTGAGGGATAACTTAATCTGCTCAATATTGACGATTCTGTGAAAAATTCACAAAAATATCATTTTCTTATGGGAAATAGTTGGCATAATCGTTTTTTATTCAAACGTATTGGCGCGGGGGTTGAGTAAGTTGAGAACTAAAATTTTAATAACAAAAACTTTCTAATGCGTTTTCGAATCACACTAGTATAAAATAGTGTAGAATTCATGGGGAAATGAATAGAATAAAAATTCCCGAGTAGTACAGAGAAGAACAGATTTCTTTAATATTTTGAATCTATTTCTTTCTGTTTCTTACTTGCTCGATTTGTTTAAGGTCGACTGGATGGACGAAAAAACAAGGGAGAGTGCTTTGGCTAAACTTAAATCTATAAAAACCGTCATTGGATATCCTGATGAAATTCTCGATGTGAAGACCCTTGACGAATATTACAGAACATTGGAAATAAATCCGACTGATTTATTTCAAGCCATTTCAAACCTTACCATGTTTAGACTAGACCATTCATTCAGTAATCTAAGGAAAACTATAGAAAAATCAGATTGGCCATGGGTATCCTGTGCATACTCTATAACTGACACACGCGCTGATTATGATGGCCATTTAAACCGAATTAGTAGGTCTATTTTACTAACAGATTTTAGGGAAACTCTAAATTTGTTTTGGTCGAAAATTCTAAGCATTTAAAAATAATTTTGCGAGAGTTTATTTCATAACTTTTTTTTTGTACCGCGTCTGAAACGAATGACCTTGGACACTAATGGGCTTGCATCAAGAGCTAAATTTTGAATTTCGTACTTCAAATTCAAGTTTTATCAGAAACTAGAAAAATGAAATTATTAATCGGCGGTCTTAGCGAAGTGATCTTTAGGGCTTTAATGTCTATTTGAGCCATTAGCCATTAAAAAATCTTAACGGATTCATGCAATAATAATTTTTACTTTTAAAATCTTTGCCACTGGAATTACGAGTCATTTCTTATAAATTAAAACTACCATAATTACTATGATTATAAGGAGCAAACTGAATATCACAGAAAACAATTAAAATTTTAAGAATTTCTAGTTCTAATATAGGATTTTTCATTCAAAATAAATGTTTGGTGCCATAGAAATCTGGTGAAATATAAAATTAAAAAATTCACTTTCTTATAGCTTCTGTCGAAGAGTCGAAGTTGAAGCACAAAATTCCTTAAAAGTAGCAATTTTATGTTTGTTTTTCTTATGTGATAAACAATTATTCACAAATTCAGATAACGTTAGTTGTGTTCAATTTAATGACGGATTTGGTAATCTTTCGAAAACTTGAAAACAATTTTCTTTATTCTCAATGGCGCTATAATCTTTTCAAGTTCAGGCTAATTTTGAAAAAGAAACTTGTTGAGTGGGCAGCCTCTATTCATCGATAGGGTATAATTTTTGAAATTCAGAACATTCGTTTATACATATAATATGAATTTCCATTGGATAGATCTTCCTGCCGGGATTTTACAAGACATTTTCTTCGATCCGGATAGGCCTCAGTACTTGAACTACGGTGCGATTGGTGCGTTTGTCCTTGGAAATAAGCTCACTACTGCTTTTGGTTATGACGGTAGACAATATGACGAAAATGGAAACCTTAGAGATTGGTGGTCACCAGGAACAACAACAAAATTCCTTGAGAAAGCTGCTTGCATTACTCAGCAGTACGAAAAATATACAGTAAAAGATGGCGGCATTAAAGTATGTATATTATTACCTTTATAATTATTTAAATATATACGTAGGGCGCTACGAAAGTTTTGCAATACGCGAAACCTATTGGAAAAAGAGAGATGATCCTTGCGTTATTAGAAAGAGCATTAAAAATTAAGTGGGAAGAGGAAACCTGTTGACTCAGGTCTCAGGACAGTCTAAGTATGCAGCCCGGAACGATTGAGAAATGGCGTCGTGGACAAAGGAAGAATATCGTACGATAATTCGATGAAACTTTTCTCGCGGTTTACGTGTAGACCAAAGTTTTAAAGAAATGTTTTCGGTATTGGGTAAGTATTGTCCGCATCGCACAACAAGTTTCCGATAGTACAAACAGTTTGAAAGGGGAAATTTCGGTCTCGCGGACGACTCGCGCTCAGGTCAACCGCTGGAAGTAGTGTCATCGGAAAACATTGCGTCTGTGAATAATCTACTGGATGATGATAGAAGAATCACGTACCAGCAGATAGAGCAAATGTTACACATTAGTGCATCAGCAGTCCATCGAATTCTGGATGAACATTTAAATGTTAGGAAGGTTTGTACTCTATGGGTACCACATACTTTGACCGAGGGGCAAATGGCACCGAGGGTAAAGTGGTGCCAAAAAATGCTAAAAAGATTTAAATCGGCATCTTCTCGGGATGTAAGTAGTATCATAACAGGCGACGAAACCTGGCTGTGTTATTACGACGTTGGCATAAAATCATAAAACAAGATCTAGCTATTTGAGGATGATGATGCTCCAGCGGAGGTGCGGAAGTCTCAATTTGTAAACAAAACAATGATTGCAGTATTCTTAAGAAAACGCGGCATTGTGGATAGGGTCGTACTGGAAAACCAGCATACAGTGAGTTCTTCCTGGCACGCTCAGGTATCTTTACTCCAAGTCATAAACCAACTCAAAGACATTAGACCGAAATCTTGACTCAGCACCTGGCTATTCCACCACGACAATGCACCGGCTCACAGAGCGAAGGTCACAGTAGTTTTTTTGGTCAAATCTGGAATGACAATTCTACATCACCCTCTTTACAGTCCAGATCTTGCTCCCTGTGAGTTTGGTATGTTTCCGGAAGTAAAAAAACAACTAAAAGGGCCTCCATTTACTAACGAAACTGACCTTTTGGCGGCGTGGGACCAATCGTGTGCAGATCTTCCAGAAGGAAAATGACAGGGTTGGTTCCATGACTGGTTTCGACGTATGGAAAAGTGTATTCACTGCAGTGGAAAATACTTCGAAAAACTATAAAAGATTCGTCTGTATTGCAAAACTTTCGTAGCAC